>NC_034409.1:144221979-144521979 GCF_002078875.1 Numida meleagris
CTTTTTCTTTTTCTTTTTCTTTTTCTTTTTCTTTTTCTTTTTCTTTTTCTTTTTCTTTTTCTTTTTCTTTTTCTTTTTCTTTTTCTTTTTCCTTTTTTTCACTATTACAGCTATTGTAGCCTGTTGGACACTACAAATTATATAGTCATGTAGTGAAATAAGATTCGGTTTATTTATTAATCTCAGAAGAAACCTCAACATTTGCTGGATTTCTAGAATGAAAAAATCTGGATTCCTCCCAAAATCTAGCATGAGACTTAATTCTAAAATCAGAGCTAGCCTTTATGTTCTGCTTGGCAAATAGTATTTCCATACAAAAGACATTACAGAGAGTTTTGTGCTTTCTTTCACGTGGGGATAAAATATGTTGCATCAAGTAGCCCTTTTTTGCTAAGATAAGCATTTGAAAAAGATGGTGGGATCAGACAGCTGAAGAAAGACGGAACTAATTTGTCATTAAACTTTTTGAAAAAAATGCACCCTGTTTTCACTGAGGATAGTTGAAATGGTGGGGACAGCTCTTTCGCTGAACTTCTCAAGGCCAGTAAGGGAAACAGTCGTCAGGACTGCAGCTATCCAAAATGCTCAGCAGCAAAACTGAAAACTACCAATTTCCCCTGACCAGGTTCCTGCTTTGCCTCCTTATGAATTGCTGCAGAAAACCCTCATCACATCACTTTAGCTTTTTTCTTCAAAAGCTTCTTTAGTGGGAACAAGCAGAACCCTGAAGAGAAACAACAAGCAGGATTTGAAGAAAAGTGGTAAAGGATATGTTGAATTACTATTGGCAGGCAATGGGAAGTGTTGATGCTCTCTTGATAGATAAGCCGTGAAAATCCTGCTGCTAAACATGAGAACAAGCTAATATTTTCAACAGTAAGACTGTTTTTTTTTTTTTAAATCAGTTTAAATGAGAAGAAATGTTCACAATACCCATCTTGTCCCCTGTAAGCATTGCAGCCTTTGATCTGTGCACTCTTTCCAAAGGTGCAGAGCTGAAGGTTTTCATTTAACTCAGCTACAGGCAACAGAAGAAGGTGCTCTCTTTATTTCTAGCTTCACTTGGTGCTGAAGTGCTTATTTTATCTTCTTTTGTAGGGCCTGGCCGCCCCTTCACAGCTATTGATTTCTCCCATCAAGGACCTGCCTTTGTAACTTGGCACAGGTACCATTTGCTGTTGCTGGAAAGAGACCTGCAGGTTAGCTAAACAGCCTCTTTCTTTTCTCACACAACTTCTCTCTTTTGCTACACATCATTCTTGCTCCAGCCAAGGGTGTTATTTCCTAGGACTCATTCTTACACAAACTGTCAAGAGTGTTTCCTTTTTTATGTAAAGGGAAATTGTTGCTTTCAAGATACTGAAGTCTGAACAGTTTCTCACTGCAAACAGTGGTATGAAAGCTATTGTCAAGATTTTCTTCTTCACAATGTAGAACAGAAGATGTGGATTAGCAGCGTTCATTAATGAAATCAAAATAAATGTGAAACACCAACCTATGTAAAACCTGTTGATAACAAGTGCTGGAAAGCAGACAACAAGAAGGAAAGCCATGCCGAGGATTTCCCTCTTCAAATATGCTGTTCTATATTTATTACTTTCATATATTTAGGTGTAGGTATTTTAAAGAAATATATGTTTATGTGCCCAACATTCAGGTGCCCAAGCATTGTCTCATTTCCATTTGCAGCACTTCTACAATAGCAGTGTTACTCTATTTCAGCCTTGTACATCTCTAATGAAGATGGCTAGCATCTAAATTATTACAGCAACTTTCTTGCATGAAATTGTATCTAGCAAGGAAACACAAGCAAATGCATTCCTTTATTAATACACATTCAGATTCTTCCCCCCGCTAACCTTCCTGGAATAAAAACAAACCACGTGTGCAATTTTACCCATTACCCACTTGCATCACTCAGGAAGTTTTGTTCTTGTTTAAGGGTTGATTAATCTATGCTTCTGCTCTCCTGCTCAGTCTCTGAGTGGTATGAAAGCTAACATGGTCAAAAAGAAGGCAATCCAACAGCAGATTAACTAGTCACAGTGTATTTTCTAGGACTGACTCAACACTCCAATACTTTGAGTGATGGAGCAGCATTGTGAAGTGTGTGTAGTTGCCTTCAAGTGAAAAGCAGAATGCAGAATACCCAGTGGCATGACTTGCAGAATCACTTTCTTTCTCTTTCTTTCAAAGGTGATCCTCCATTAATGCGTTTCTGTCCATTGCAGCGACTGATGGGCAATGAGTCCTTTGCGCTTCCCTACTGGGACTTTGCTACAGGTAGAAACACATGTGACGTGTGCACAGACCAGCTCTTTGGAGCACCACGGCCAGATGACCCTGGACTGATCAGCCTGAACTCTCGATTCTCCCGGTGGCAAATAGTTTGCAACAGGTACGGAAATATCTAGGGAAAGCCTGCATACTGACCAAATCTTGTTTTGGCATTATAGAAAATTAGAGGTAAGCTGAAAAATCTTTCTCCTTGCACTGGGTGAGATCTCAACTCTGATATATTTAGTGCAGTTTTGGAACTATGGGACACCCTGAAACTTTGGGACTCCTCAAATCCATGATAAAGCACATGGAAAGAGGTGACGAGTGACATCAAGCATGGCTCTACTAAAGGCAAATCCTGCCTGATAAATTTGATGGCCTTCTAAAGCAGGGTTAAAGTGTTTGTCAATAAGGGAAGAGCAACTGATGTCATCTACCTGGACTTGTGCAAAGCATATGACACTGTCCCACACAACATCCTTCTCTCTAAAATGGAGAGACATGGATTTGATGGACGAACCACTCGGTGGATGAGGAATTGACTTGATGTCCACACTCAAAGTATTGTGGTCAATGGCTCAATGTTCAAGTGGAGACCAGTGATGAGTAGTGTTCCTCAGGGGTCTGTAACTGGGACTGGTACTATTCAACATCTTTTTTTGCCAGCATGGACAGTCGAATTGAGTGCACCCTCAGCAGGTTTTCAGATTACACCAAGCTGAGTGATGTGGTAGACACACTGGATGGAAGGGATACCATCCAGAGGGACTGGAACAGGCTTGAGAAGTGGGCCTGTGTGAACCTCACGAAGTTCAACATGGCCAAGTGCAAGGCCCTGCGCCTGGGTTGGGGCAATCCTAAGCATAAATACAGGCTGGGCAATGAGAGAGAGCAGCTCTGTAAAGAAGGACTTGGAGGTGTTGGCTGATGTAAAACTGAACGTGAGCTTGCAGCGTGCACTTGCAGCCCAGAAAACCAAACATGTCCTGGGCTGCATCAAAAGAAGTGTAACCGGCAGATCAGGGAGGTGATTTCCCCCTTCTGCTCTGCTCCTGTGAGGCCTCACTTCCAGTGCTGCATTCAGCTCTGGGACTTGCAGTGGAAGGAGGATGAGGAGCTGTTGAAATGGGTCTAGAGGAAGGCCACAAGATGGTCAGAGGGCTGGAGCACCACTTCTGTGAAGACAGGCTGAGAGGACTGAGGTTGTTCAGGTTCTCCAGGTTTGTTCAACCTGGAGAAGAGAAGGCTCCACTGGCCTTCCAGATCTGAAGGGAGCCTACAGGAAAGAAGAGGAATAACACTTTATTGGTGAGTGTAGTGATAGGACAGGGGTTACAGTTTTAAACTAGAAGAGAGTACATTTAGAGTAGATATTAGGAAGAAATTCTTCACTATGATGGTGATGACACACTGAAACACATTGCTTAGAGAAACTGTGGATGCCCTGTCCTTCAAAGTGTTCAAGACCAGACTGGATAGGGCTTTGGGCAACCTGACCTTGTGGGAGGTGTTCCTGCCCATGGCAGGGGATTAGAATTTGATGAACTTTGGTGTTCCTTCCAACCCAAACCACTCTGTTATTCTGTGAGTCTATGACTGACTTCAAAGCAGCTGAGATTTCACACAGAAGACAACGCAGAGAGAACTACATTCATGCTGTCAGCTGTCTGTAGGCATATATTGATTTGGTTAAATGCAGGGCTTTGATGATGGGTTCACACAGAGGACTGGGGCAGTATAGCATAAGATGCTGCCAGTTATAATGCTCATGTCACATCCTGTCAGATGTAGTCAGCCAGATGAAGGTACTAGGAGCTCAAGGCTTTTCAGGAAAGAGTCTCTTTCTATGGATACCTAAAGTGCTACTTGAAATTCTGCCTTTAGGCACCAATTGGCTTTAACCCTTGCCCCTACTTTTTCTCTAAGATAGATTCTTTTTTTCTTGAATACTGAAATGACTAAACTCTTGCGTTGTCAAGGTTAAACAGTGGAGGGCTTTTGTTTATTTCAGGAATTTTTGAAAATGCCATTTCATCTTACATTGAATAGTGAAGTTTTTTTTCTTGACTGTTTCACTGTCTTTCTCCTCCCCCTTCCCTCTTTCCCTCCCTGATATAAGGGGCTTGCCCTTCACTAACTGGTAGGCAACATTTGCAACAGCAGGCTGTCTTCCGGTTCCTGAAAAACGTGATACACTGCTATTTCTTTTCTTCTAAAAGAGTGAAGGATGGAAAGTGAAAACTTGTTTTCTGTCATACTTTTATTTTCTTTAGCCCTTCCCACAGAGGGACTTTCCTGCTTTTTTTGTCTTTCTAAGAATGAAAAACTGTCCTTGCTCAATCCTCAGACTGTCTGGCAAAAACTGTTCTTGGGAGAGGAGATATGAAGGGAATTTTGCTTGCTTTTTCTAAACTGTCCCCTCTGCTGAAGATGAGCCTACAGACTGTCCAAATGACTGACCTTCACTAGAGTCTACAAAGTCACTGGAAGCCATGGCATGGCCGCGGTTCAGTAATAACTTCAGCTTCCACTCCATGGTATGTGAACTGAACCTCCTCATGGGATGCCTGTCACCAAGATCTGCTCTCTCACACCTACAGCCAGGGCCCCAGAACCCCAGGCTGGCTGTGGCGGGCAGGGCTCTCTGTGTCCCTGTGGCCCAGCCCCTGCTCCAGCAGTGCCACCCAGAGCAGGGTGCCCAGGCCCATGGCCAGGTCGCTTCTGGAGAGCTCCAGGGAGGAGTCTCCCCAACCTCTCTGGGCAATCTGTTCTTCTTTTATGCTATAGAAAAAAAAAAAAAAAAAAAAAAAGCCAACCAAACATGCTTCAGCCCTTTCTCCTAACTTGTGCTACTTTTTGTTTCATGATCAGCTTGGATGATTACAACCGCCTGGTAACACTGTGCAATGGGAGTGATGAAGGACTGCTGCAGCGGAGGCCGCCGAGGGACTCGGGTGAACAGCTGCCCACCGTGGAGGATGTCAGGAGATGCCTTTCCCTGCATGACTTCGACAGCCCTCCATTTTTCCGCAATTCCAGTTTCAGCTTCAGGTTCGTCCTGGAGCTGTCTGGATCATGGGTATTTCTATTTGCGTGTTTGTCAGCAAAATATGGTTACTCAGTGCTGCTTTTACCTGTCCACAGGAATGCGCTGGAAGGCTTCAATAAACCAGAGGGAGCCCTGAACTCACCGATGCTGAACCTCCATAATTTGGCTCACTCTTTTCTGAATGGAACCAGTGTTCTCCCTCATGCAGCTGCCAACGATCCCATCTTTGTGGTATGGCTTTTTCCTCCAGCATGAGTGCCACTGGCTGCATCTCTGTGGCAGCTGTCTCACCAGAAATTAGCAGAAATAGAAGTGAATTCCCTAGAAACAAATTCTTTAAACACAAAAGGACAACTCTTTCCTTGAACTCTGCCACACTTGTGCGATGGGCAAATAAAGATGGAAAAAAATTTCAGGGTGATTTGTGAAGCATAGAATAAGTTTCTAGGAGGAACTGCTACCTATCAGACTGCCCCTGAATCCTATTATTAGGTAGTTTCTAAAGTTAATGTCTTTTACCAGATAATTTTACAGCAACAAGAAAAAACTGAAAATTGGGTTAATTATTTTAGAGCAGCGGACTGAGAAGTTTGTTTCTTTGTCTCAACCTTCAGAAGCTAGAAGAAATCACATCTAATTTCAGGGTCTCTTGAGGAATAGAAATAACGTGATTTCATTGGTGCATGAGTACATTACTGCACTGCAGTGAGCAGCATGAACAGCAGTGTGCAAATAAAAAGCCATCAGCTGACTCTGCTACATATCTTCCTCACCTAATAAATTCATGCTAATTTTCTCTTCCTCTTTGTTAAATTAAACCATGGTGATTACACAGAGAAACTGTAAAACAATTCATTACTTTCCTACCTTTATTTTAAGATTGCAATCTTTTGATGGAGAAATTAGCCAGAATACTTATGTTCTCTGGTTTGTTTCCTTAAAAATTCTTGAATTCCTATGTGAATTCTTTGTTATACTACCAAATCTTTAATTTACTGTACTATAATTTTATATGCAGGATTATCCATAAAATACTTTCAAAGTTTTTTCCATGGTGATAAATGAAATGCATAAGCACACCAGAAATTACTTCAAACTGTCCCAGACTGTTGTTTGAACCCCTATACAAGTCCTGTAATTTCAGCACCCTCCCTGATCCGTTGTGTGGCTGTCTCAAGACTTGTGCTGAACTAAGGAACTGCTTTAAATGCTGTTGAGTTCAGAAAGAGCCTAATAAACATGAGTGTCCATGCATCAATTTGCAGGTTCTTCACTCCTTCACTGATGCCATCTTTGATGAGTGGATGAAGCGGTTTCACCCCCCTGACAATGCCTGGCCTGAGGAGCTGGCTCCTATCGGACACAACAGACTGTACAACATGGTCCCTTTTTTCCCTCCTGTAACCAATGATCAACTCTTCCAAACTGCAGAGCAGCTTGGCTACACCTATGCCATTGACCTGCCAGGTATGTCTCAGAGGCCAAGAGTTGAGACGGCTCAACTTTTCAATGACGTAGACATTTGGAACTTAAGGCGCTGCTTCCAGAAGCACGGGTCTGTTCACCTGGTCACTAGCAATCCCATAGCATAGCTTAGGCAGTTGTAACTCATCAGGTAAACTGTGGTAGCTGTAAAAATGTGTATACTTAGTTTGCATCTGCTCTGCAGCAAAATGCATGAACTTGAAGTGCTCTGGCACTGAGAATGATGCTCCTTTGGGGCTGAGGAACTTTTGATTTTGGCTCTTCTTCCCAGAACTAGTGATGCCTGTTACACAATCCTTTAATCTGTCAGAGGTCAGGCACTCTGCCAGGGAGCTTGTATGGCTACTGCTTGTTGCTAGAACACATTTGTTTTACACAGGGCCCTGGGTCGTACTGTCCCATGAAACTCATTAGAGATGTACTCTCTTAAAATTTGGATACCCTGGAGAGATATCTCTAGGTGCTTTGTATCATGAACCCCCCAGTTTTAAAGATTTTCCATGCCTGCATGCCTAAGGGTTTTTCTGCTCATTTGAAATTACCTTTGACACAAATCAGACAAAAGAATGTCTTCCTGGCCCTCCAACCAAAGCGTTTATGCACAAAATCAATGAATTTGGAACACAAGCTACGAATATTTGTAGAAGACACAAGTGTAAGAAATGCATAAAAACCATGCTTCAACTGCCTTACTAAAGATTAAATCTGAGCAGTTTCTTTCTCCATATCAGTATTCCTTTGAGAGGCAGTAGGTGCTTATCTAACCTGTGTGTCCAGAAATTTCTTCTATGTCCTTACCATGTGTTTGTGGTTTTAATCTGTGGAAATAGTTTAAATGTCTACAGACTGTGATGGATCAAAACCCCTCTCCTCGTGCTGTGTTCATGCAGGGAAACCCTGATTTGCAGAGGCATGCTGGTTGCCTTGGCAGTGCTTTTCCCAGGGGGGTCTCTAGAATTTCCACTGAAAATGGAAACTTCTCCTTTTACAGAGTTTCAGTTTTCCTCCTCCTGGGCCACTGTCCCTGCTTCTGCTTTGGAATTGCTGCTACCCCTTTGTCATAACTTAGCTAGAGACGAACAAAGGCAGTTTATTATTCTGCTGCTTCTTAACTCCTAATTATTAGCTCTCCATGAAGCAATGTACCTGTCCCTGTATGGACAGTTAATGTTCAGAGAATAACGTTTTTTACATTAAATCCCCCTCTTTTAACCACATGTATAACTTGCTAATTCTTCTTTACCTAACCAAGTTATAAATTAACAAATGTAGTGTGTTCCTGGCTCTTATTTGAGAGACAGTGGCAAACAACATTGGGAATTTACTTCATTAGAGAATGATTGTCCTCAACTCTTTTGTTGCCAGGGACAGCACACAGGGGCACACAACTTTTAGTTGCTCTTATAGTCAATGTGGCATCTCCCCAAGCCCTCTGGAGTTAAGCCTTTATGTCTAAACACCTTCTAAATACCTAAATCCCCATTGAGAGTTTTTTTTGTGAATATTTATTTGAACAAAATTGTACCGCCTCAGTATCTGTAGTATTTTTCAGAACAGGACAACAGGCAATTGTTGCTGCTGGAAGCATAAAGGAAAGCACAAAACAAGGTCATTCAGTCAAGTGGAGCTGAGATGAACTCGTTTATACAGCGTTGTTGCAAGAACGGACAATATTACCTTAGAAGACAGCGGTTCCTTAGAAATGGTTCAAAAGCAGAGGTTGTGATCTGGAGCTGGCCAGCAGAACTAAGCAGTGTTTTCTGTTAAAAACTTGACAATAGACTACACTGTGGTCTATTAAGAAAAAAAGAAGAAAAAAAAAAAAAGACAGTTTTCCATTGATCAAAATAGCTTGAAACAGCTATATGGAAATATCCCTCTAGAAAGAATTGCTTAAATCATTCATAATTTTGGCCAAATTAAATAAGATCATAACTTAACATTAATCTTTCCCATTCTCAACACTTTCATTTGTTTGAAAGACTGGAGCTTAAATTCAGCTGTAAAATTCTCTGGCAGAAATGTCTCTGGCAATGATGTGTTGGTTACACGGTGCATTACCACCTTCCACCATGGCCCCTGGTTCTCTTAGCCACACAAGTAATAGTAATGAGCAAGCTGTGGGAAATTTGCTTCCTTCCATGTGATTTGAGGAATGAAATCACCGTCTGTCTTCACTTCAGATATTTTATGTTTCCAGGTTCACTTGAAGAAAGCCAAGCATGGGCTGCCATGGTTGGATCCACAATTGGAGGAGCGCTGATAGCTTTGGCCGTGCTTGTTCTGCTGCTTGTACTTTTCCAGCACCGAAGGCAGAGAAAAGGTTTTGAACCACTGATGAATGCGAGATTCAGCTCCAAAAAGTACATGGAAGAGGCCTAGTGCCCTGGCTTTGTTCCCTTGCTCATTCTGCTAAGAAGTGACCTTGATTGATTTATTCAAATCTGAGCAGAGTTTAGCCAACCTTATCACACATGGCTTTGGCAGCTGACTACATTGTTCTCTTTCAGTTTTTCCAGTTATCTTGTGAATTGTGATATATGAAGTCTCTGGGTACATATGTGCAAGGCCCAAGACAGGCCAGAATTTTCTCATTACCAAACATTATCTGGAGTGTGTGACACTTAAAAGTCATCTAATCTTTATGGAGTTAGATTGAGACAGCTAAGAATCAAAATAGAAGAAAAACATCTTGAATTAGTGACATTTTTTTTTTCACCTCAATGTGTTTTTGATTTCATTTAGCAGCCCTGGGATGCGCTGAAACTTTTAAACTCTACATATATATTTGAGTAGAGTATTACTTTATGGTTTTCAATAAATATTCTAAATAATGTAGTCTTTTGCAGGGGGTTACAAATGTTTTTTGCAGTGTGGCAAAATACTGTGGAAACCCCACGGTTACAGTTAATTCCAGAAGCGCAATCATATCATTTCATATGATTCCATATTTTATTTCTGATCAAGCTAATGTTAGCAGTTGATAAACATCCAGACTCAAATTGTCCTAAAATTTGTTTAAAAGCGGGAGTTCCCTTTACAGCTAGATAGATACTTGTAGTTTAATCCTGTGTTAGGAACCTGTGACAGAAGCTGAAAATGGTGCTTGTCCATCTCTATTTTAGCTCTTCTACACTGTTTCATGAATCTAGACCTAAATACTTTCAAAAGTCTGGTATGCAGGACTCAAGGTAACAAATGGAGATAGCCTCTGTCAGCTGGGTCTGCAGATAAGGGTTTGGGTATGGCACTCCCCAAACCTCCATTTTAAACATTCCTTTATAAATGTCCCCTATCTTTCTTTATTAAACACAGGTTTGGAACACCTTTGGGTGGCTCTCCTATGTTTTTTATAAAACTGAAGTCCTGAACAGGTTGTGTCAGGTTTGGTGCATGATGTGTTATATTAGCAGGATGCTCTGATTATCCGTTTTCTATAGAGTGTAATTCTTGAGTCTAAGAAAAATTTTGCTTTGGAAGCCTTGAATAAAAAATCCAGTTAGCAATGATATCTACGAGATTTCTTCGAGGCCTTTCTTTACTAATGATCTGTAGAGTTTGTAAAACTCGGGTTGAGGCGAGCTGTACAGACAACACGGCCTGCCCTCTGGCGGCTCACCGGGAAATGACCTGCAGACAGGAGAAAGCTGCTGGGCTCCCTCGTGTAGGTGTAGTCCAGCAGCAAGGAGAGCCGTGTCCTCGGTGGAAGAAAAAAGCGATGGTAAACTTCATGCAGAATGCTTAAAAAGAAAAAAAGGTTGAGCATGCGAAAAGGATGAAGGAAATCCTGTAGCAAACCTGATCTGAAGGCAGGCTTAATGTTTGTTATTGTTCCGTCTATACTAAAGTACAAGAAATACGTTTTTCAAAGCAGGTGTTAACAAACCCCTTCAGTCTATCATTGTATAAGTTGAACTGAAGCAGGATGAAGTAGGTCTCTTCTGTCCCATGAGGGAAGATGAAGTCTCCCATAGACTCCTCAGCTGAGCCAACAATCCTGAAAACACACCACCTCCAGTCTCCAGAGCCTAGGACGCCCAGGGCTTTTGGCTGCACAAATCAGTGCAAAGCTTGACCTCAGCTCATGGGGCTGGTTTGGTTGGGGTGGTGAGGCGGTGCTAGCTGGGGTGTCCTGCCCTGCCTTCACATTCCCAGCAGTGCCAGGGCATGAACACCAAAATGGGGGCAAGGAGTGGTCCACGTGGTCAGTGTCACTGCTGCCCATGGCCCACCTCAGCACATCATTGCTTTTTCCTCTCACATTCATCACTGAGCAACCCACAGCCTAGCCCAGTAAGGGATGAGCACATCCACCTCTGTGGTTGCTCTTTGCAGGTGGCAGAAGGGAGATGCACTCTGAGATGACTTCAAGCCGAGGTGGGTGCAGACACCACTTCCCACCCACCCTCCCCTCTGCCTTTCAAAATAATCCCTGCTGAATTGGTTCTTACTTCTGACAAATGGCTATGAATCACACAGGATTATGTAACATGCAGCTGCAATGTCTGAGTTCCGGAGAGGGAGAACTGCTCAAAAACATCCCTTTCTTAGCCATTTTATTACCTAGACCTGTACAGCTTCCAGCTCTGCATGCTGGGCTTTTGAGTGGATTATCCTTCTGAGAAGTTTAATTCTCTCTAGTCAATAGCTAATTGCTCTCTCAGTTGTCTGTATAGGATCTGTAGGCAGGTAATGCCTTGCTCTGAATCACCCAGTGAGTCAGGTGCCTAGTTCTTCAGCTCTGCTGTAAGCTGGTGGTGGCCACATCATCTCTGTCAGGCATGGCCTGTGCTTTTGTGCAAAAGCTTATCATGAAAATTCTCTGAAGGAATTAGCGAGAGCTTAAGTCTCATTGCTGGCTGTCCAGCTGATAGCTCAAAGAGGAATGTGTTCTGATTCTGCCCCGATCTAGGAAAGAAGCAACATAAAGCAACCACATTTCATGACTGTTATTGTAAAACTGTAAGTTGCAATGGTGTTACTGACCTTCTATTAACTGCTTACTTTACTTTGTTTTTGAGAGAGGTGTTTTGTACCTGTGCTTGTGATGGGAAGAAAAGGGAAAGGAGTGAGGAGATTCAAAAGCCATCAGCTAAATTTAACAGTGAAGATACACACAGAACATAGCATGTAGACTGATGACAACCTAGTAATTCTGAAATACCTCCTTGGCTTTTTATGCAGTGCATGCAGCCTGTTAAGTGTGCTCCACACAACTGTGTAGTTATAGTTGGGTTACAAACAAGGCTACGTCTAGGATCCTGCTCTACTTCACTGCTCCTGCAGCTGAGATACAGCTCAGTATCTGTAAGGTAATCATTATCCAGAATTCTTTGCTAAAACTGGCTTTCTGAGACCTGAGTGGACAGAAGAAATGGTACCAGTGCTGGCCATCTTTATATACTCCAGCTTTTGGGGTCTTTTCCTTGTCAGAACATGAGCCTCAAAAGTTACCTCTGCACTGTGTTGCAGAGTAAGCCAATGTATAAGCTATTGCACATATCCGAAATCACGCTCTGATACTATCAGGGGACCCTCCAAGGAAGAAACATGAGGAGCAAGTGTGATCCTCAACCTACCACTTAATAGGTCCCCAGATATTCACCCAACTGCTATATCTGCAGGTCTGATTGACGTAGAATCACAGAATTGTTTGAGTTGGAAGGAACCACTAAAGGCCATCTAGTCCAACTCCCCTGCAGTGAACGGGGACACCTACGGGTAGATCAGGTTGTTCAGAGCCATGTCCAGCCTGACCTTGAACGTCTCCTGTCTTGATCTTCACTGATCCCACTTGCGCTCACGGCAATGTTACCATCACCTTGTGTTCCTCCCTCCAAGTGCCCTGATGCCACTCATGTGTAAGGACAGATGGGATTTGCAAACTAAGCTAATAAATATCATGATGAGAGGGGGAGATGAGTATGTGAGAGCCATCATGAAGTGCAGCTCACCCTGAATGTACCAAACTACTCAGCAGAGGGAATAAGTGGTCTCACCCAGAGCAGATGTCCCTTCCTATTCACCTCTCCTCCTTTCAGTGCCTTGCTGTCTCTGGCCTATTGACAAACGCATGAACTCTGGAGCAACTTCATTAGGCAGAATGGAAAGAAAGCAGGGGCTGACTCCAACACTTGCCTTTGACAGCATTTTTGAGAAGTGCCAGAATAAAGGAGGCAGAAACTTTATCTCCAGCTCGGATGAAGTCTTTTCAACCCTTATCTCTGCCCTCAGGCTTTCTCACAGACTAGATAAAAAAGCTCCTTATTAAGCACTGTGGTGCTGGCTGTGGTAGGTCTCCTTCTGTGGTTCCCGATTTTCTGCGGTCATGTCACAGAGAGCTCTGCTATCTGTCTGAATTACATTAGATGGATTGATACCTGGCAGGGTAATGCAAGATTATAGAACACTCTTCTAACTCAGGAAGCACAGCTCCTTCTCCTCCCCCAGTTGCACTACGTGGAGGAAAGTCCTGCTTGAAAGAGCTGTCCATTGCAACACGATGCTAAAGCTGTGCTCCAGGAGCACCTCTGGGTGACCGTGTGCTTACTACTCCTTTGTCTCCTGTACTGAGATGATAAAAATGCTCAGCTTTTGGAAGGTGTCAGAGGTGGTAAGGACAACTCCAGGCTTGGCTATAGGAAAATCACTTGATTTCTTATTAATTAGGGTTTACATTCCAGAAAGTATCATCAAGGTAGCTGGGGTACGTGTCTGTTCTTCTTCCTGTGGAACTGCTGAAATGTTCAGTGATGTGGTCCCAAAGTCCCGTCCCGTGGCTTCCTTCACTTGGTGATTTCATTGCTGTGTCCCAGGCTCCTCCCAGGCCTGTTCCCCTGCTGTCTCCGAGTGACCACCCAGTCCCTTTACAGATTTATTCCCTTCTACCTCAGAAGAAAATCCCCCAAGGTTTCACTGTTTTATTTTTTATAATATATATTTTTTTCCGTGTGACATCTTTCAGCAACTTTTTTTTTTTTTTTTTTAAAACAGATGTGCTATTACTCATCTATCTGTAACAGTTTCACAGTTACCTTCTCTGCCAGAAAAACGACTAAACATGTAACATGTATTGCCAGGAATAAGGCTGATGACGGCCTTCCTTTGGGCTGGCTGCCATCGATCTCAGACAGAGCCTGAAGTGCTTATTACATTTTCCTGGCTGGTTTCTTTTTCATTTTTACTGCAGAATTTCAGACTCCATCAGGGCTTTTACTAACATACCATTCCAGCCCATGGTTGGTGGCTGCTCAGGGCAGGGAGACCTGGCTGAAGGGCTGCTTCTCTGTATGCTGGCTCCTCTTGGGGTGCGCATTGTGGAGAGTTGGTGTGCTCAGCCCTCGCAGATGCACATCAAATTCACTTGCAGTCCTTAGGACCTATGTCAGCAGCTGGCTTTGTGGTTAGCAGGTGCGCTCTGGCTTGGCATTCCCCTCCCCTGCTGGTCCTCTTGGCTTAGCTGCCCAGCAGAGAAGTGAACAAATGCCTTCGTTTACAGCAGCTCTAGGATTGCTCTGATTTGTCTCACATCCCAAAGCGACTGCATCTCCTCCCCATGCCTGGTAACAGAAACTTCAGTGAGGTACAGAAAGCCTTCTTCTTCTATAGATCTGTACACCCACTCAGTGCGCCAAACCCTATGGATTTTGAATTCAGCTCAAAGCTTTGTAAAATGCCACTTGTGTAGGCAAAGCACAATCCTTTCTGAGCAAAGGAAAAGCTGGATTTTTGGCAGAAGGAAAAATCATCCTGTCATCTGGGACAGATATGTTCTTTCCTACCTCCTTTTCTTATTCCCCCCCAACTCTTGCCATCCGTAACCTTAGAACAAATCTCAGGATCTTGCAGGTACATTTTTATTTAATGTAGATTTTTGTTTAAAGCAACATCCCGACTAAAAACGATTTGATCATGACATATGGAGACAGTGATGACATAGCTCAGTGCTCATTTACACTATGTCTATCTGCTGGTAAGAAGGAATACTCTTGTGACTGCTAGGATGGAAAAAGAGGCAGATTGAAGTCTTATTTCTCCTCAAAACTGAAAAGGGAGGAAAAAAATGATATCTTTCATTTCAGCCTTGCCTGTATTTATATTTTTTAGCTTGATCTGGGGATTGTCTAGTCATTCTTTTTTGATGTACACTTAATTGTGCTATTCAGATGGATGAATTTGTGTCAGCTCATCACATCCGCTGCCTCATGCTCATTTTTGCCTTGGTAGCTCTCAGTCATTCAGTATCAGTATAGTTGCTATCTAGTAACCACACTGCTGCTAGGACTGTGCAAAATTGCTCCCCCTGCCTTTCATATTCCACAACTTTTTTCGTTCAGAAGCAAAGTTAAGGACAGGTTTCACGGAGCGAATGAATGGAGTGAATGGAAATGAGAGTTTATTGCACAACAAAACAATTGCTTGGGGTATTACTTTTGCTTGGCAAGTTTCAACAAATTCCCATTGCAGTCAGGGAACGTCAGAGTTGTTTCTTTCCAAATTTAAAGGAGTATGTAGTGGAACAGGCTTTCACTAGAACAGAATTTCCTGAGTTTTGAGTGGTGGCTGTGACATGGTTAAGGATCTTTCAATTTGTTCTAAACAGCACTACAAAACGTGTAGCACAAAGAATTGTTCCCTGTATTAGCTACTTGTATTGTATGTACTCAGTCAGGACCGATGTTGAAGGATGAAAGTTTTCAGTGAAAACTCTTCTAACTAAGAGTCTTTATTACTTATTCAAGCAATGATGTTGCTTAACTTGTATTAATTAATTTCCATGCCAAAAATGGATAAACACATACTTGAAGAAATCCATCAACCAGGAAAAAAGCCAGGAAATAGAAACTTCAAAGCAAAAAAGCACAATCAGAGTCCATACTTGTCGTCTTTTTCTGTATTATTTTAAGGGCATTTTCACTTGACTCAGATTCTTACTCTTAATTCAGCTGTTCTCTGCTGCTGGGCTTCTTTCTTTTCTCCTCTCCCTTCTCTCCCACACTTACTTTCCTGCTCTTATGTCATATTGACAATGCTTGACACCTGCACATTTTTTTATATTATTTGGCATCTGTATTTGATGGCCTTCTGGTATGCCTGAGGTTAGCAACGCACCAGAAAACATCTTAGGCCACAGTTTTTCCTGCATCACTGAGGAAAATTGTATTTCCTGGATTTATTAATGTTTGTCATGATTTCAGAAAACCACCCATACTACCCATACAATCAAGAGAGTGGATATGGAATTCAGAGGCACAAATATGACGTTACATTCAGTAGAGTATTAAAACAACAGCGTGCTAATAAATTCAGAAAAGCCTCTGGATTTAGTATATCAATATTACTTCAGTGCTAAAAACTGTTTTTCAAATATCATCTCTAACAGGTAGAAGAAGCCAGAACCTTTGCTGGGAAAGCATCTGCTGTTTTCAAACAGTTAGCTAGTTACAATTTCAGTTTTTCATAATAGCTCCTCACATTTCATTCTCCTTGAATTTGTTTGCATGCTGATGAGACAAAAATATCACAACAGATTTGCAGTGTTTCATGCGGGCATGAAACACATATCAGAAATCTGATAGAGAAAATGGTTGTTCACCATAGAATTTCATTCTTTTCCAGCAGGATTTAAAGCAAGGCACCACTAATTAATAGAACCCTGTGGTAGGTGCCTGAGAAAAGAATAATAATTAAAAGGTGTTATTAATTATCAGATTTTCCGTGGTTTACAGAAGAGTCTCTGTGCCATTGCAGGTAATATCTTTTCAGGGAGGCAGCAGAATTTCAAATTGATGCTTACACTTAGCTGTTCTCAGATAAGTAATTGTTTTTCCTCCTTTTAGATCATGAAGCATGTACAGAAAAGTTCACCTTGCATTAAGAGAGTAAAGAATACTGCAAAATTATTACAGCCAGAAAATCATTTTTAGAGTCCGAAAACTACAGGAGTATTATTTTTTATTTGAAAGCTCAGGTTTTTTTGTCTAGAATGGGGAACACAGCACACAGTGCACTTTAATAGAGTGAATACACTCTCAACTCTGCTCAAATGTTTATTTCACTAACGCTGTTTCTCAACAGCTGATCTCTCTCAACTCAGGGACAGATATCCATAGAAGGGGACATGCTTCATCTATCTTAGATATGCACTGTAGGTACAAATAAATAGGTAATACAGTGGCATTAGAGATGCTTAATGGTGCCATTCATTGGCTCCAACCCCTACCCCAGAAAGGCATGGGTTTCCTGCTGCTTTACCAGCTACATAAAGGAATGTAACGGAAACTTTGACTTGATGAGCTCTGCGGAAGTGTTTTGGACATAATACAGCATCTAGAATGTCACTGTTGTATTTGGACCCAGAAACTTGCCTCAAGATGAGATTCAGTTCACCTAAGTCTTGTACGAGGTAAGGGTGGGATTCAGCTCACCTGAATTTAGGAGTTCGGTTCTGTTGCCTAACCTTGGGCTCCCAGTTTCATTTGAGGTTCTTGAGAACATTCTGAACAATGCCTGTAAACTTAAATCCAAATTAACAGGAGAATTTTCTGGGGTCCCCAGCACAAGAAAGATGTGGAGCTCTTGGAACGAGTCCAGAGGAGGACCACCATGATGATCAGAGGGCTGGAGCACCTCTCCGATGAGGAGAGGCTGAGGGAACTGGGCTTGTTTAGCTTGGGGAAGAGAAGGCTCCAGGGAGACCTCACTGTGTCCTTCCAATACTTGAAGGGAGCGTATAAACAGGAAGGGGTACAACTGTTTACATGGGTTGATAGTGACAGGACAAGGGGGAATGGTTTTAAACTAAGACAGGGGAGATGTAGGGTAGATATTAGAAGGAAGTTTTTCACACAGAGGGAGGTGACGCACTGGAATAGGTTGCCCAGAGAGGTTGTGGATGCCCCATCCCTGGATGCATTGAAGGTCAGGCTGGATGTGGCTCTGGGCAGCCTGGTCTAGTGGTTGGCGACCCTGCACTCAGCAGGGGGATTCAAACTAGATGATCTTTGAGGTCCTTTTCAACCCAGGCCATTCTATGATTCCATGATTCTATCATTCTCTGATTCTACGAATTTTAAAGAGGCTGCATTAAATGTTTAAAGACTTCTTTTGAAATCTTAGACACCTCTGCATGAATTAAAACAAGTCAAGTCAAACAGAATAGAGAAACAGATCCTTTTTTTTTTTTTTTTTTGATAGAGCCCACAT
The DNA here is from genome assembly GCF_002078875.1 of Numida meleagris. Lineage (NCBI taxonomy): Eukaryota > Metazoa > Chordata > Aves > Galliformes > Numididae > Numida > Numida meleagris. Next base: position 144,239,999 of record NC_034409.1, read on the forward strand.
TTCTTAAAGAGCAAGACTGATTTACATTTTAAGATTTGTATATCGTGGACACTTATGTAAAAAAAACGGTGTTTATTACAGTTCAACTGTTGCAATAAAAGGTATCATTAACTCAGTTTGCAATCTAATTGACTCAAAACTAAAAGTGAAAACAACATCTGTCATTTTTTAAACTATCTAGCTTACACATAGTCAAAGAAAGCTCCTGTCTTTTTCAAGTGAATAAATAAATTACTCCTGCCTGAAATTTCATCCTTAGCTGTCGTGACTTTTGACACTTCCACAATATTCTTCACTTCTCTGACATATTTTAGAAGTACATTGTTTGCACATAAATATAACTGGAAAAAGAATGCTGTAAAATGAATTCATAAACTATTTTAAAGATTCTCTTAACGTGATCTTACCTAAAGATTCGCCAGTAGCTGGCAGTCATGGGGTTAACATTACTGGCTTGCAGAGAGCACATTTCATTTTACAGTCAACAAACCACAAGGCACGAGGCATGTTCTTACTTCAGGTATTTATTGTAGTCCATCAGAGAATATCAAATCCCTGTTTTCAACCACCAAGATACATTGCCTTCAAGGAGTGAGTGAAGGGTGATGAGAATAAGAAGAATTGATGAAGATGAATAGATTTGCTTAACACATCTTGGATAAAAATGAATTGGACAATTTTAAGCCAGAGCAGTTATAGTTTTATTCTTTATGCTGTAAATCAATCTAAAAAAACTAATACTATAAAAATAACTAGAATGAATAAGGCATGTCAATGTCTTCACTGAGGTGTCAAGTATTTATACGTACAGTACTGAATATTAAGCAACAGTGTAAAAGATTGCCCCACACTTCATTACTGCTGTAATTATGAAAGAATAAAGTGTGTGTCGTCAAGTGTTGTTTAAGAGAGAGACACCAAAGATATAAACACAAATTTTAACAGTATCAAATTTGTTAGATATTCTTCTCCTAGAACTGGAGCCAATGGCAAACTTTCAGTAAGTTCAATGGAAGGAGGACCAGAAAGGCTAGGGAAGGTGTTTCTGATCCTCCATTGCATAGTCTTCACAGAGCAGAAATTACATTGTCCAGACTGCTGTACCACTTTGTAACGTTATGCTGTAAGGAGAAGTTACGTTACACCGTCCTTATCCATAAACCATGGGAATAGTTACATTTCCAAAAATAACTACTTCTGATCAGCATTAAGCTGTCCTTAATGCTTGGATTGAAGGGCAGAGTGCAAGCCACTTGCTAGGGCATTGTGCATGACTACAACAGTTTCTAAGCTGAAGATAGCCATGAATCATTCACACAAGTTATTATACCATGATACCAGACCAAGGATCCTTGGTACTGTCAACAGAGAGAAGTAGGAGCAATGCATAATATGTGCACCTATATGTGGAGAGAATGTTTACCTAGTTCTGTCTGTTGTAAGCTTAGCCAGTCAAAATCTGGTGATGTTGGGTGGCAGATAGTTTGACTCCCTCATTGCTTTCTTGACATTGCATGCCACAGTAGTTGCTGCAGCTGGGTACCTATAGTAGACGGTCTGCATATGACTTTCCTGACAAGAAATCTTTTTCTGTTGAGTTATTGTGCTCTCTGCATGTAGAGTTAATTAATCACGGATTCTATATTTTAATCCATTATCTATCCAATTACAGCAAAATTAATATCAAGGTCAATGTATCTTCTTGTTTAACTGAGGAAAGTCTCTTTATTTCTCATAATAAAGACAACTGGAGAAACTGTTTTCTAACATTTTCAACACAGTGTTTTTGTGGAGATATACTGATAAAGAGATTGCTGTGATTTTGAAAAGAATATCCCTAAGATCTAATAAGCAGAATTAAACTTTCATTTAATTATCAGAATTTTATGTAATGGTGTCTAAACAAAAGCAAAGCTTCAGCTATTAATCAGTGACAATCAATTAGACTTTCCAACAAGCCATTGCAAATTTAAAATATGCACATGAATAAACAGTAGAATAACACTATGAAAGGAATAACTTGACTTATACTGTCGTCAATGAAAATACGTACTCATTAATATATGTATACTATAAAGCAGGGGATCCAACAAGGTACACTTTTTCTGAAAAGCGTTATGTGGATAACATTTGCAGGCAAAAGGCAGGGCAAATAGAATTAATCTTTAAGAATGCTAGCTATTGTCTCAGTCTGCTATTGAATATTACAATCCTATCCTAACTCTCAAATGGGTTGTAAATACTCAAAAAGGATTTTTCAGTAGGCAGCAAAAGAAAATATTGATTTAGAAAATAAAACGTATGTCTTTTTTCATATGCCTTTGTCTAGTAACACAATATTGCACCAGGCAAAATTGCCTTGGCTGAGCAGCAATGTCTTCTGAAGCCTATATTTTAGAAAGATGCATTTCAAAAAATGAGTTTAATAGAAGGTATTATCTGGTAGTAATTTAAGGTACATGAAAGAAGCAGGCATAGCATTACAAATATATATATATATATATGTAAATGGCTGTCAGTACAACCCTTCAAACAAAATACTCTTGCAGACAAACTTTTCTTACTAATGGACAGGAACATAGCAGTTCAAGGTTTAACTGTTCTATGATTTCCAAATATCAAGTTCAACATCCTTGACATGACAAATTGTGAAAGAAACAAGCATAAGAAACACAGAATTCATTATAAGTCTTGAGGGAAGAAATGGTATTTACATTACTGATCACTGCTTTGTGAAAATCACATTAGCTGTTGTGCACTGGACTTAGTATAAGACTCAAGGGGAAATGGAAAAGCAATGGATTGAACAGTACCATCTGAGGTTGTCTTGAAAATGTCAGACGCTTTCTGTCTTTTTATCCCCAGGGAAATCTGAATACATTTCTACTAATCAAAACTTTGTGGGTAAAAGTGTGCAGAAAGGAAAGATGAGGTGAAAAAGATCCAGTGGCTGCAAGGGTTATCCACCGAGTATTGTGGTGTCATGTTGTTCTTGGATGATGGACAGTGGCAGTTTGATTACAAATATGTAATTCAGTATCAGATGATACCATTGGAAGTAAGAGCCACTCTCTGTGAATTATAAATTTCATCTTGAAAAAACAACCAAATAGGTCGGTAGTTCTGATAATCAGTGTTTTAATCAGTTCACCGAATTACCCAAGTCATCATCTACCAATCACTGGAGCCTGAAAAGAAGGAGTCAAGGGTTCTGAAAAGCTTAGTGATCTTTTACAAGTTTTTTTTTTTTTTTTTGCGTTCAAAGCAAAACCAAGAAATAATGAAATCCATAACGTTAAAGCCACCAAATACTGTGAATGAGATACTGCCTAGGTTGCTGTTTTTATCTGGATAGTTCTCTCTCTCAGTAGATGCTGCCAAATAACATCTGCAAACTCACCATTTTCACAGTTATTTCAGAAAATTACAACAGCATTTGTAGACACAGAAGTTATAATTATCTCTAAAGCAGAAGAGGCTGTCTGGGCTTCTCCTCGTTAGATCTGTGTCAAGCATTGTAGTAAACTGAGTCCTTTCAATACCATTTTATGAAATATGCACTTGTGTATTACTGGCTTGTGGCTGTATAGATATATATGTGTGCATATGTGAAAATAAGTATATATAATAGGGAGAGACGTACACACATATAATATGTGAGCATGCCATTCTCAGAAATACAAAAATTGAAACAAAGTGGAAGAACAGAAGACCTAGGAAATCAGACACTGAATGAGTGCTTTACAACTAGGACTTTTGGTTTCTGACACATTTCAAATACTAACCCCAAAAAAGCAGGCTGATAAAAGGATTTCCTTATTATGGAGTCCCATGAGATAGAAGGAGTTACAGAGGAAACTGCACTTCATTATTTTCTGTTTTTAAACAGTTGTTTTCTGCCACAACTATCAGCTATTTTGCAAGAGGTGTATTAGTGGTCTGCCAGCATTATCCCGCGTACATTACCCTTGCTTTTTCTACTGACCTCTTTGAAAATGTGCACTTTCCTTTCAGTGATTCAGTAAGGGCTGAGACTGACAAAAAACTAAGTGCATTAATGATTAAACCTGATGGATATTTTTATCGCTGCTGTTGCTCTTGAGGCACTACAGTAATCTGCTGTCTGCCCTCCAGAGATGTGCACCAATACTCCCCACTAACTCTCTGAGCTGGCTCTCACCAGCCTTGGGAAGGCATCTGGAATTTCAAGAAAGAACTGTTTGAGCTCTGTCCCCTTGTGCATATGCACACTGAAGGCAGCCACAATGCCTGTCCACAGCTAGGAATAGCTGACAGGTTGAAAAGTCTTACAGGGAAGATTATAAAAGAAACAACATTAGGCAGAATGCAGAACAGTGAATGCACATAGATTTCATGTCTAGTTACATCAGGGTTGGTACAGCCCAGAAATGAAGGCCTCATAATATAACTTTACCTCATGGGATCCCTGTCCAGGCTCCTTGCTCCAGCATTGGCGTGAAGAAGAGGCACTGCTGTGCCAATGAAGAGAAAGACAGGAGAGAGTCTGGGAGAAGCCTGGATCACCTTGGCCTCACCAGCGGCATCTACCTACAGGCACTTAAGTGAGGCCTAAATGACAGACCTTGTCATCCCAGGCTGCCTGTGTAAGGAACAGATAAGCTCTGGCCCGGCTATAGAGATGCCCATCTCTTTGGACTAACAGCAGAGACCTAGACAGACAACGCTGCCAAGTGCTGTGCTCCCTGAAGCGCCTAGTGCTAGGGGAGATGACTTTAGGCCATAAGACACAGCCAGTTTTCATGAAGACGGATGGGGTGAAAGGAGAAAGAGTGGGTGGGAAAGGTTTTCAAGCCTGAGAGAATGGAAAGGTTATCCATCAGGAAGGCCTTGGTGCACTTGGCACTGTCACATGTTCTTGCTTCCAAGTTCTAAGTCTGGAATTGGACTGAAAGTGCATTTACAGCTAATAATGCAGAGCTTTCATAATCTGTGTATCACAGTCATTGTAAGGCTGTTTAAGATTGTAGTGGAAAGAAATGTCTAGAGTTGCATCTGAAGTAATTATTATAAAAAGCTATATACAGAAAAAAAATTCAATTGCATTAGCCCTACAGAAAGTGACTTAAGGCATTTTGCACAAAAAATACTGGGCTCTGTGAAACCTATCTCAAAAATGTATCAAAACAATTATAGATCAACCATATGTATTTTTGATTCTGTCCATGGTACATTACTTCTCTGAAGTTACAAAGCCATGAAGAATCTTTTCCTTGAAAGTTCAAACTCTGCCTCGATACACTGCTATATATATGCACGCTGCTGTGTGCTGCTAAATGATGAAACATTCTAAGTAGTATTTGGAAATGGGATAACTTGGGATTTTTCTTTCACTGTGACTGGAACTCTTGCAAAACAGAAGCTATATCATTTAGTTTCAGGTATGATCTTCTAAAATTTAATTAATTAATTAATTTAGTCTCAGATTAGGCTGAAATGTTAAAACTGGATCTGTAGAAAAATAGGCTTAATGTTAAATGAAATTTTCTCTACTCAGCCCTGTTTCTGTGTAAAACTGATTTTATTCTAAACTTGACTTGCATTTGAACATCCCCCCGAGCAACTCACATTTAACTATGTTAAATACTAATCTAGAAATACAGCATCAAATCCAGAGCTAACAATTTGCATGCTTTCAAGCAATATGCATACGTCTGGAATCATAAAAGTTTAACAAGAAACTATAAATGTCAATTGAAACAAAAATAAAGACATCTGACCTATTTAAATAAAATGCTTTCTTTGAATTTACTAAATATAATAAAATTGCAAGTGGAAATTAAATGATATTGCTTACCGACAAAGCAAAGTAACCCGCGAGGAGAACGTATATAAAAGAAGTCCATCATTTTATTTAGTTTGAGATCCCTGAATGCCTGAATGCAAACTCTTCATTTACAAATTTGTGTTCAGATTAGGGAAACCTGGAAAGAATCTTCAGAATATTTCGGAGGTGTAAGTGCTCCTTTCCCTACCTTCCCATGCACACATACATTCACAAATGATTTGCAAAATATTCTTGCTGTCTCAAGCTCAACTAATAGCATAAAGCTGAGATCTGAACTCCTCCAATTTCTCTTTGGGCAGATTTTTAAGAGTATTCATGACTCCAGAGTTCATGCTAGCAGATTAAGATAGACTGACTAAATTTTTGTCTATGCTTTCTAAAGACTGTAACAGTTCATTTATGGCTATGTTACATGCATATAATATAATATACACACAGCCAATATTAAAATAAATCAACAAAGCTCAAAACATTAAACTAAAATAAGAGGAAAAAAAAATCCAGCACCAAACATCAAAACCAACACAGAACTGATATGAAATTTTCCTGATGGTGCTACTTGTTAAGATAATCCTGCTACAGAAAATCCATAAATTTCTTGCCACTGGCTTTGTTGGCTCATCAGCACAGTAGACAACAATGAAGCACAAACTATATGCTATAGTTACAGGGAAGACACAACATTTTACCACAATTAAATGAGTGAGTCATGAGTAGTCTATAAGTTGTAATGTTATATTCAATTGAAAAAAGAGTCATCAGAATTTATGACCATCAGGATGGTCAAGAACATACCCTTTGTGTATATGCTTAGAACAGAGAATAAAAGCTAAAGGTAGATTCTGATAAAGACTGAAAAAAAAAAAACTACCAAAAACAAAACCAAAAAAGCCCCAAACAAAATAACACGCACAAAAACAAGTGAAAAGAAGTGGACCAAATCTCTTTGCTCCTACATCCTCTGTCCAACAAAAAAAAAATAAAAGAGCAGCTTGAAGTTCTACCAAAAAGCATAGATATTCTACCAAAAGTTCTGGGAAAGAGAGAAAGAAAATTCAGTGAGCTAAAATGGCTGAAAAGGGCTCAACCTGGAGAAGAAAATGGTCATAGGGCCACTGGTAACTCAAAGACAGAAATGGATGGGTGGCACAAAGAGGAGGGAGCCAGATGGGAAGCTTAGTTAGAAATGGTAATCCTAGGCCAAGATGGTGCTTTGAGGTGGGGAGTGAGGAGCAGAGAGGGGAAAAACACCAGAGCTCATCTATAACCTGGTGTTTGAGGTACTTAAGGAACCTGGGGAGACCTCTGCTAAATGTTGGTTCAACTGGTGGAATGGGGTTTCTCCTAAAACCACATGAGAGTCATCTTGATAAGAAAAAACACGAAATGTGTAGTGGAATCAAGTTATTTTTGTGAGAATGTGAAGGACTTGTGTTATGAAATCATTGATATTTTTATGAAAAATATTAGGAAAGACACAGAAATCTACATAAAGGTAGTAAATTCTTCCTCACACACTGAAAGATAAGTAGGTAAAGTACCTAGAAACAAAGAAGAGAGAAAGAGAGGTCTTGTAGAAACATCACTGGTTTGTGAAGCTGTATTTGGGTCTTTGCTATGTACACAAGTGGATGGTTATAATTACACAGAAAATTCACTGACAGTAGGTCAAAAGTAAGAGCTGGACAGAAGTGAAGAGCACTAGATGTCCTCAGTGTGACTCCCAGTCCCCACTGTTGTTAATCCTCCTATGGTCATCTGTCTGCCTGGCATCACTGTGAAGTCTGTGCTCCTCTCACTCATTCTTCAGTTGTTATATATATATTTTTACCAAATAATAAATTTGTACTTTTTTTTCCTCTTTCAAATGAAGTGGATTTGTCTTCCCTGGAAATGTGGCATTTAAAGATCCTCAGAGTTACTGACAGAAGGCACTTCACTATATCCAAGATAAACAGTTGCCATTCGGAACCTTCTGTTTGCTATCAGTACTTTCTTTTCCTCATCCCTCCCTAGGGAAAGGACAACTTCTTTTGCTAATGCATCTGTTCTTAGTTTGATAAACAAATGACACCACTGGATACTGCCTAGCACTTAAAGCATGAAGTCTCACAGATTTCCTAGTGCCAGAATAAAGGAGGAAAGGCAAGCAGAAAAAAAGAAATCCAGTGTGCCACAGCAAGAGCCTTTTGTCCTTGTTGCACTGTTAAGTATCAGTGCTACACAATTAAAAGTAAGTTGAAATGAGAGCTGATTTAAACACTGACACATTTTTTTGAACTGGTTTGATTTAATGACGTAGACTCAAAGCTACGGACAAATCCATGTGATTTTCTTCACTTTCTGGGCAGTATAGAGACCTCAGCTCTGGGGAAGATGGGCATGAAGACTGAGACTGCTTTGGAGTAAAATCTGGACACACAGGTGAAGACAATAATGTCAACTTTATATGGATAATGTTGCTGTTTTACTGAAAGTCAGAAAGACATCAGATATGAGTAACTTCCATAAAACGGAGTTAACTTTTCTCTGCCTGATTATAGTGAAAATCTTTTATCCTCTGAAGTCAATGACAAAACTCTCATTTTCCTTAGCAGGGATGGGATTTTACACAAACAATATACAGTTTACTTAACAGTCTCATGGGATACACAATCAGAATTGTAAACTATGTAGTCATTTCAATAGAGAAGTAGTAAGTTCTGGAGACAAATGCTTCATGTTCATGTTACATTGGCAAATAATCTACAAGTGACTGTTTACATACACTGGTCAGCAAATTTGAATACAGTGGACTGCTGGAAAATATTCTGACAGAATAAATTTGAGATCATCTCATTTGCCTGATGCTAGAAGTTTATTTTTAAAATCAATATAAGTAAGTGTTCTTTGTTCTCCATTAGGTCTCCTATGCTTTTTAATGGATGAGAAAACAGTTAATATCATGCAGTTTTTCTCTCACATACCCTATTACTACAGCACTATGGTCTTTATCACCATTTTTTCAAAAGAGTCATAATAACACATGGTAACGCAGTCATCACAGTCCATGTGACTAGTTGGAATGGAAACATTGCCTTATTTGGTGCATCATCTGCCCTAATTTTCTTGAAAGTATACATTACAGTTCTATTGCATTTTGACATCATATTCTTAAACCCAGAACTAAGACTTAGCCTTTCAATATCCCTTTGAAATTAGGGGTTTTGCAATGCTACATGTTGTTTCACTGTTGTTAACTCTTTTAATTCTCATAGAGCAAGTTTGAAAATGTTGGTTCATATATAAACACTAGCTTTGCGGTTTTAGAAACGTGAATTTATATATTTATTATTATAAAATATCTGAAGTATGTCCAGATGTTCGTTTCCATAATGAAACCTGCAGAAACCTGATTTCCACATATTAATCATTCTACAGTTTTCTGTATTCAATTTTAATGGCTTATCTTTGGAAGTGAATTAAAAACAAAAACCACAACTCACATCAGTGCTGTAATTTATTTTTTCATTTTGGAGTAATAAAAAAAGTCTCAGTGAGTAAGTATAGATACATTTGGTAATGATTCAGGGTCAGTTAGTAAACTGGAGGCAACTGCTGCCTGCTGAGACACTACGCACTGCCCACCTCCCAGCAACAGCTCTAGCTCACAGCCATCTTGCATGGAAGCAGCTCAAACCGGTTCACACAGCTGTGGGAAGGCACAGCTGTAACGATGCTTCCTAAAATCACACAGAACTGGGATGATTTGTATGACTGACATTCAGATTTTGGGAGCTTTCTATGGACAGAGCTCTGTGATACCTTTAGGGAACTAGGATAGATCAGCCCTTACCAGAACCCTTAGGCACAGGTTCCTCTGTTATTACTGTTCAGTAGGAAATTTCTACCCTCCCTTTCCAACTGCCTTTTCTGAAATGCACTAGATGTAGACAGACCTCAAACAGTCTGCACTGCAGTTACAGAAGTGTGTGCTGAGGCATTAATAGAAAAATCTGCTGTACACTAAACGCTAAAACTTTGGGGACAATGCAAAATGGCTTTAATTAATATTAACACAAAGGTCTCTAGCACTGGTTATATGATTTGTTGCATCTAATTTTTTAAGAGCCTCCATCTTAAAGGAGCATAAAATGGCAAGAACTGGGTTGCACCACATGAATGGGTTATACAGTTAAAGTATTTTTCCTTAGAACTAGAGTCCTCTTTCTTGAGCGGGTAATTGTCTTCTTTATTATTCCTTACTTTATCAGCTGTTGGCAGAAGAGAAATATTTGAATTGCAGCACACCGAAAAATTACCTTGAAAGAAGAGTTATTGCGTGTACAGGAGGGGCAAACAGAAACATTGGAAATTATGTAGATTCTCACATTTATGAACATTACTGTTTTTTCTTTTCTTTCCTTTCTTCCCAATTTCATTTGCTCTGGAGATTTAATAGCTCTCTTAATCTCAGGAAAATGCAATGCATAAAGAGAGTATTCAACCTTCTGGGACTATTAAAGAAATGTACGCCTAATACCTCATGCAGAGGGATCTCCATCTCCTGACAAGATATCACCATGCATAGTAGGAAAATAAGCAGAGAAATAATAAGGAAGACGTACATTTCTGACAGAACTCCCACGATACAATTACATCTCAGCAGAGATTAGCTGGGTTCATTGTTTCACCAGCAGTTCGCAAGATACAGCGTAAGTAGAGCAGGGCCCCCAATACAAGGTCCTTGCTGGAACATTTACCTCTCCCCCTCCCGCCCCCCTCCACACCAAGAACAGCCTTTATCAAACCCCTTGTTCTTGGTGATCCCTCTTACTCCTTGCCCATGATACACAGAGGTCTACAAATAGCTGGAAGCACAACGGATACCCAGTTTGGTCATCAGATTTCCTAAACCTAGGCAAAAGTTAACACAAAGACCCTAGGAATCCATCAGCATCTTAACCCGCAGGGTGGAGCAGCTACAATGGAGGACCTGCCTTAGCAGCTGGATTTCATTACCTGTTGATAAACTTCCAGAACAAGAATAATCAGATGGAAATAGTATCAGTTGCTACTGAGCAAGAACACAGTGGGATAATAAAACAAGGTTGTAGAGGATGAATGGCATAAAAAGGATGTGTACATTGGTAGATAGAGATGGAATGGACCAAAGAACGCCCTCCTTGTAGAAGATGATTTGCAAGTTCAGGAAAAATAAAAGAGAAGATCCTCTACTTAGTGTCTGCTATACAAAAGTCAACGAACAAAAAAAAACCAAAACAAAATAAAACAAAACTGGTAAGAATTAGTTTTAATACTGTTTAACTTCCTGGAAGCATTGAATGCTGAATCATGAGATCCTCTCTAGAGTGAGCTATCAGAGTGGCAAGAAACACTGTTAAGCCCGGTGTAAGACATGCTTGGTCTGAACATATATCAGTTACTCATGTACACTAGACTGGACCAAGAAGAATAGATCATTATACTGCAAAGTAAACAAACAAATTAGAAAAAATAAGAATGGAATATGAGTGGCTCAAAAGCTATGCATTTTTATTAGACATACTATACAGATAGTTTGTAAATACTTTTTTGGTAAAAGTGCTTAAGCATCCTTTATCCTCATGTGCTATGTGTTTTCTACTTTAATGTCATGCCTAAATCGATAGCTAATTATAATTTGACAAGAAAAAGAGATTGCAATGGTTATGATCTACCTGCTCTGTTGTTAAACTGTAATGTGGTTGGCTGGCTTTACAGTATTTCCATAATTTATCTATACCATTTCTAGAGTCACTAAAAGAATCAGGAAAAAAAGCTTCTGCAGAACCTTTTCAGCACCACACAGAATTGTCACAGAAGCCTTTTTTCTGTAGCTGATGGAGGAGGGAAGTCTTTGTTGTCTAACTGTTTACTCTCATTTGTCCAGGATTTAAATAGCTTCCATCTCTGGTCTTATGACCAGATAAAAATCAAGGAAACTCTAGCCAGGACCACAGCCACTCAGGCAATGATTATTAAAGCAATGTATCCTTGAAGAATCTGAGAGTACATTTGCCATCACAAATAACATCCGTGTCTTTCTCTAGGCCTATCACTCAAACTTCCATGCTCACACGAATACATAGAGATGAGAGAGATTTTCTCCCCCACTCTGCAAATCTGTTAAGAAATGGACAACTGGATATGTAAAAAATTCTCTTCTTTGATTTTCGTGCTGACCAGTCATTAAAGGGTTGCTTTTCAGAGTAGCACAAAAGCAGAAGAGCTGGTTGACCAAACATATTTTTTTTTTACAAAGAAGTGTCAACCCTGAGCTTGTACTTAAGAAGTTAAAATCTGTGATTTATATATATTTATATATATAAAAATAGATGATCGTACTAAGACTAAAAAAGTGAAAGAAATCTCCATGTCAGTACTATATATTTGTTTGTTCTGAAATTTGTAGAAGAAATCCCTGTGATACTGAAATTAAGTGATATGGAAGATGTAGTTAGATGTGAAATACACTATTGATCTGGTCACCATTGTTAGTCCATTAGAGAATTGCCATCTTGGTAGGATAATATACATAGTAGCAGAAAGTCCTAATTGATGTCAGAACAGTGATAAAAGGAAAGAGATTTTATCACAAGAGATTATTTTCTGCCCAAACCCTTGAGGGAAGATTTGTCAGGAGAGTTGTTTAGCTGTACCACCGTGGCTGATGGTGAGCTAAGTGGAAATCTGTGCCAATTGCATAACATGGATAAACACTAAAAGAAGCTAGGCAAAATCGTGCTACTACTCTTTTTTTTTTAATTATTATTACTGGGCATTAAGATTTAAATCCTAAGGAACTGTACCATGATATTCTGAAGATAGCGGAGTTACTATCGTACTAAAAGAAGAACTTGTTTTTCAGCTTCTCTACCTTCATACCGATCTGAAGTGTTGGCAGATGGATTGCAAGACATTCACCATTGAGACAAACTTTTGTGTTGGAAAAAAATCCAGACTGCCTCTTCATAGCAATGATCATTCTGATGACCTGAATTATTCTACAGAAGTTCCTAAAAGAAACCTGGCTGTCAGTGAAGAATGGTTGCATTTTTTTCTTTCTTGTCTTTTTGTTCTGTTGATTTTTCAGACTTTCAGGCAGCAGCCTGGAGTTAGGCCCAACTCAGAAAGAAAACTGCTTCATTGGTTTCTTTCCACCCCCCTCTTTTTTTTTTTTTTTTTTCATTAGGGAAAAAAAAAAACATTCACTGTAAGATCCTTTTACTTCTGCAGCATAAAAGGAAATGAAGCTTAGAAAGTCTCCTGTAATAAAGATCTGAGAAAGAATTCTCTCAAGAGTGGATATTATCTTCAGAGATATCTGCAAAAAACAGGAAGCAGTTCAGTCTGGCACCTGGTGCTCTTTGGGAAAACAAAAAGGGAAGCAGGTTGCAGTACTGCTCTCTTCGCATAGAAAACTGCAAGTGTTTGTGGCATGGTCCATTGTCCAAGAGTGTAAGAAAAGAAGGAAGTTGGCTGTTTCTGTAGCTAAAACACAGTTTCTCCGGCCAGTTTAAAGATTATCTCCATTGTCTCTGCAGTACGAGGCTGATGAAGGCGAAGAGCAATGTCTGCAGTGACTGGCCAAGTTGTGTGGCCGAAGCCTCCACCTCCCTCCTGTCCGAGTCGACAGGCGGTGCTTCCGTCATGATGAAATCAAACTCGGTGGGACAGATGTCATCCGTACAGCCGCTTCCACTGCCAGAGCCACTCGTCTCATCACCTGGCACGAGGGAGTGAGGAAAACAGGGTGAATTGGGTTGAAGTGGTTGTCCCTTTCTCCATGCCTGTCCCACCCAACACCTTGGTTGAGATGAACACCTTGGTAAAGTGTTCGAGATGGTAAATTTCATTCAGTAAAGCATGCAAATGAAAGCCACCTTGATTGATGCATCCAATTAGGCACTTAATGTGCTGAAATGCCCTTTTGAAAAAGGAGCAGACTGCTGGCTTAATGGAAAGCCCTCAGTATCTTGTGCATTTGATATGATGATAAGCAAGAGAAGTAAAAGAAACAGATGGGACAGAAGAAGAATTTTGGTATGTTGTCAGCAGCAGAGAGCACAAACTCCAAGGAAAACCATTCAAATGGAACTGATTTATAAATGTATTTCAAAATTACATTTATTTAAGGAGAGCTACTAGTTTCTTACTTGTATCTTGGAAGTTGACATCATTTCCATTATACGCATTCTTCAGTTTATTCGTCATGACACGTAAGGCCATGATTTGTTGTCGAATGAAGGTGTCTGGCCTTGTGATGTCTACATCTACTTCTGGATTGTTGATCTGGTTGGTCAAGCCATCATTCATAATCTCAGGCAAGTATCTATATAACAGAATGAATGACTAGTTTAAAAGCAGTTCTTTTCAAAATAAGGACTGTACAGTAAATGCTGTGCTAAGCAATTTGACACTGACAATGATTACACAGTTCTTATATGGCTCCAGTGAAACCACATTAAAAATATGTTTTTAATTTTACAGACTCTAAAGGCTCTTTTTAGTATCCTGGCTGCGTGGAAAGCAGAGAGGATTTAAGCTATCCAAACTCATAACTATTCACATACTCCCCAGCACGTGCACTGACTGCAATCCATAGAAGAGATTCACCAGCTAGCAGTAAGTCACTGCACATCCTGTACTGACACAAACCATTGTATACTAAGTTAAGTATTCAACAGTGCATTCTTCTCCCTTTATTTCTTAGTGGTTAGAAATTATGAATTCCTTTTATTGGGGTAGTTCAGAAGCCAATCTTGAGGCTTTATGGCCCACCTCATTTAACCGAGGCACTTAATTTGTTTTCTTCTCCAGTCCTTCCCTGCATCCTTTTTTTGACCATAGTGAACGTCACCTCCAGCCTATCTGACATCCAGGCCCACAAACGGTGGCGTGAATTTACCAGTCTCCAATATTCTCTTTTATTTGGTCCATATTCCTTATAAACAGGCTATACTTTCTTATCCCACATGCTTCACGCATAATATATTTAAGGCATGGCATTTGCTATCCATCAACACATCTGAAATTTTATTCAGGCTCCTAGCTTGTCATTTCTTGATTACTGCAGCATTCCCTTCCATGACCTTGGCTAATGCAGTCTAATGCTGCTCACAGGCATCAAGTGTGCTTTTGCAGATCTCTCTCTCCTACAAAAATCAGCCCATTGCTCCAATCATCCTACGGTAAAAGTCTTCATCATCTTTTGTTAGATATGCACACTTTGTCTCCTGCTGCTTTCTGCACTTAGGAAACTCTCCTTATAGGCATCTGCAAAGATACCTTATTTCCTGCTTTGAATCCTTGTTAAAAATTATCTGTGCATTTTACAACAGCTGGGCTGAAAAAGGACTGGCATTATTCTTCGTGCTGGCATGGTATCCTGAGAAAATATTGTATTGCTGCTTCCCTGCTCTCTCTTCTCTGTCTTTTTTTTTACGTACTTTCTTTGCCTCATATTTAGGTTGCAAGGGATTTGGGGCAGATCTACGCTTTGTTCATGTTCATTATCAGGTTATGATCCACTTTGCAATTAGCTAACAAAACAGGCTATTCTACTGATGTCTGTGGGACTCCTCCTGTGGGTATATAACACAGTCAAACCTACTAATGGCAAACTTTTATGATCTCTGGTACCAAATATAGTTTTAAAAGTATTTTACTTCACTTGCACTGATGCCAACCCAGTTCTCTGTTTCCATATGCAAATTTGGCTCTAGTGCCTGTGTTTTGTTCTTCTGGCTCTGGAAAATAAATTTACACCTTAAAAGCATATCTGAAGGTAAGAAAGATGAAAGGACTTTCCCCGCTGAAGTTGTGGTTAAGGGAAAATCACTTTTGTATTGCTTCTGGTGGTTCACAGAATGATGACTGCTTTGCTGAGCCAGGGAAGGGTTTAGTCTCACCATAATAGGTACTCGGATCGCAAGATGAGACTCATTTGTCACCAGTGGCCTCTGAAAGCTTACATGAGAGTAATCCTGGAGGAGTATGAACACAGAAGAAGAAAACATGACTGCCAAAAACGCCCAACCTTGAATTGCATTTCCTGATGTTTCACTAGTACCATAACAAGAAAAAACAATGCTGCAGGGATCCCATCCAGACTCCTGTGGTACAGTCTTAAGTACAGTGAGAATACAGAGCTACTTCCCCTAGTAGAGAGGACTGCAGACCGCAGTGTTATGAATCACCAAAGATAGAAATTGGAAAAAATTCTGCAGAGCTGCCCAAAGGCAGCAGGACTGAGACCTTGGCATTCAGGGAAGCTCTGGGCTGCAAAGAAACAGCATCTCCATCCGTCACACGTCTCTACAAATGAAATGGCTGCTGTAGATAAATTGCTCAGCCTAGAAGTAAATCAGTGACTTCAAGGTGCGGTTGATTAAAAAAGTAAGAATATAAGAATTGCCCTGCTGGCTTGGAGAAGATGTCCACTATCTTGTCCATGGCAACAGTCATAGCTGCTAGCAGGTAAAAGTGATTTGAAATCATTGAGCATTTGTGTGGATTGCTTTCTTTGTTTAATATTAAAATCTATCTGCTCTCTACTGCAAACAGTCCACAAGAAGTTATGGCTAATTCTCAACTGCAGTTCACAGGCTTTCTTTGACTAATTTATGTTTGATTTCCTCACCTTTCTGTAAAAAATAGAAGAATGTACTGACTTCTTAAGTAAGGTTTTTATATGGAGAGAATATGAGCTAGTTTGGTTAGAGAGTGCTTTTTACTGAAGCTCATATTCTGCACTGTGATCAGTGTGGTTCTGATGTCATTCAGAAGATCATCTAACTTTAAATGTACCAGTCCATTAGGTTCAGAAAGTGATTCAATCTGTCACCCCTCTGCCAGTACCTGCCTGAGGATCTGAAGATCCCCACAACATTTCTGGCACGCAGGAGCTGCAACTTCTTTCATAGGAAAAACTCCAATAAATTACACATAAAAAGACATTTTACTACCTGTTTGAAAATGCATAGGGTGGTTTTATATGAGATGTTAAGGACACAAAATCAACAGCTTCATTACAATAGATCCATAAGAGAAAACTGCCTTTTTAAATAGGGAAAATATAAGTGATGGAAAGCTTAGTCTCCACATAAGATAGGCTTATGTTGAATTATCAAATAAGGCATCTAAATGTAGGCTTTACTACCTAAGTCTGCTTTTAGGGTAGGTGGGTGTTAACACAGTTCTACAGAGAGCATCATGCAGATCAGTTCATCAAGCCTGAGGTAAATTCACCAAATTTCAGGCATTTTAAAGTGATGTTAGCGTGGCTAAGAGAAATTTTTATGTTAAGCACATGAAACAGTGTGATCCAGCATGAATAATACAGACAACTAACTTAGGCAGAGATACACCTAGATTTTCAGTGTTTTACATGGTGGGGAAAGGATGGGAGCCAGCTAGTAAAGCTGTCTCCCAAGTGTGCTCTCCGGGTGACAGAGAGAGTGGTTCACCTCTCACGACAACAGTCTGGTGGCACCTCACCTTTATGGGTAAGTTAGCCATCCTGGGTGTGTGCCACAAGAAATCTGTTACCGTGCGATCAGTTAGAAATTAGGTGGACACTTACATTTCCAGGCAAATGAGCGTCTTGGCATTCAGGGTGTAAGAGCAAAGAATTTAGAGAGTTAGGCTGAGGACTAGTCTTTAGGTTTATGTAGATATCAAAACTTGTATGTCTAAATGCAGCTGTGTGTTTATGAGTGGAGTCCCACTCTCATCAGATCTGGTCAACATGAGATCTAGTCAATACCAGACAGAGGCATATTCATCAGTGGTGTGGGGACAGGTGTTGCGGTCCCATATATCTTTGACCAGATGACTAGTTCATTAGATTTCACCTGCTGGGATTTAGTTGTGCAAACACAGACATCTGGTGCAATTCAAGATGCTCTTGGTTATCTTTCCACCTCTCCAGTTACCAGCTCTGAAAGACAAAAGTTTCCCATAGGTCCTACATCATATATACATGTTTGATGGGGAGGTCTTGGATGTCTGGGGCATCTAAAATGATATTTCTTTAGAAAAGTGAATTGAGTGTTGAGTTCTACTTTATCTAAAAAGGGTACTCAGCTTGGTGTCCTGCTGTCACTCCGGTAAGGTTTGAATACCCTGTAGGCCCAGCATCTTATCTACCAGCTTCATGAAGGTGCCTTCATGACAGCATCTCACATGGCAGGAGCTATGTTTAGGCAGCTGAAACCTGCCTCAATGACCACACTGACTAGATACTGAGGCTCTATTCAGGCACCTCAACATTGGTGACATTTTGAAATGCTCTAGCACGTATTGCCCTGCCTCTGGGAGGTGGTCTCCTGTGCCATACCTGTCTTACACACTGTTCTAGCTTGGGCAACACAACTGACTTCTTATTGTCTGCAAATTCACCCACAGGCATCTATATTTAACTGTGTGAATTTACATGTCTGAATGTGAAACTGAATTTTGCTGTCATTACTGAACTAGCTGACCTGCTTCCTCAAGGGGAAAAAAAAAGTAGTAAAGCCTATATTGAATGTGAATGTCTTTGAATTGTTTTCTCTTCTCTAAAGGACTGGTATGGATATGGAAACACGCAGCCCAATGTGATTCCTGAGTGACAGACTCTGAGAAGCAGCACAGCGCACGTTCTGACAAAAGCATTTTGATGTGTGCGGGGTAGGGTTAAGCCACACAGAATTGGAAGCCTTGTCTTGGGACTGCATCTTGACAGAAGATTTGTGGCTGGCTGGGCAAAGTTGTTGCACACAGCTGCTTTTGCTGCAGTTCTGTAAGTGGAGACACCCCTGTGAATTTTAAGCTTCACTGCTGCTTCCGCTCTTGTTAATGATCTCTTCGTATGCCTGGCCATTACAAGAACTATACGCCCAATATAAATGTAAAAAAAAAAAAAAGAAAAGACAACCCGAAGCCAAATCTGTTCTTTGCATTCTCCTAGAAAATAAAAAAGAATCAGCTTTCTTAGCCCTCGGCCTGCAGAGAATCTGAATAACGCTGTTTGTTTTCTGCTGTTTGCTCCTTGCTCAGCTATGTCAGGAGTTTAGTGTAATCTGCATTGTTTTCTAAAATATTAATGCTTTCTATTCCTCTTAGCCTTTCTGCAGTTCTTGCTTGTCTCAGCAGACACAATGAAAATGCCTTCTGGCACACCATAGCCAAGAACCACAAAGCCTATTTAAAACCACTTTCTCTTTCTCTCTGTCCCTCTCTTTTTAATATCCATTTAATGTTCTAGGGTGTTTACTTCCTTTTAAAGTCTAAAAATGACTGATGAATTTTTCAGGTAATTTATATAGAAGTCCTAGCTATCAAAAACACCCAAACCAAAACAATAATAACAACAAGAAAGGAGGAATGCCCTGTTCTTTGAAAGGCACCTGCCTTACAGGGCACTGTTTTTACCACCACAGCAACTGCTTACCATATAACTAGAGCATCCCACCCTGGCACTACTGGCATTTTTTTCCAGGTGCCTCAATCCGTTGGCGATACAGCACAAAATGCAGCACAGGATATCCTGGCTAGGATATGGGTAGGCAGTCACATCTGGTTCGAAAAGATAAGTGCGGTGGAAAATTGGTTGCGTGGCTAACTGGATCACCTTGTCTGATTCTGTTTGCTCAGGAGGCACTCAAAGGGTGTCTTCAGTGTTCTTTTAATAATTTCTGTTCCAGGTTGGAGCAAAGCTCGAGGAGTCAAAAGGAGAGGGAGATAATGATTCATCTGCCAGTTTTTGTTTGAAGGAAGAAACCACAAAAATAATTTTGGGCCGTCAGCTAAGAACAGGCAGTTTTTGCACTTATGAGAAGTGGTTTATTCTCAGTTACACCAGTGGTGCTTACTGGTTATCTTTGTCCACCTGAGTAAAGCACATTCAACTCACCCTCACTGCAAGCTTTGCTGGCCAGCAAGGAGTGACTTTCCCAGTGCAGGCACTGCGCAGGTGAGTGCTTTACCCCCCTGAGTTCACCAGGCTCTTTGCAAGGGAAGTAGGTGCTCACATACAAGCAGCAGGAGGAGAAAGTTTCAGGCCAGCTGAGATGCAGTCCCTGTGTTCATTGTGGTGAAATACCCTGTAATTTTGAATTCAACATTGAAAATGATAGTGTTCCTTTTTCCTCTTATTTTTCAGCTTACTCTGTATTTTCCGTTCATAATTACTGTTTGTCTTATCTACTTGTTCTTGACATGAGCACCATCTCTCATGTGGGTTGGTTGAAACCAGTTGGCCGAGGTGGCCAGAGCCATTCAATGCTCTTCTCCCATGCATCTGAGCGGCTGCAGATTTGGTTACTATTCTCACTGCAGTAACAGTTACCTTGTTTATTCAAGGGATAATACCTGGGATTTGGTGTAAAACCTCATAAACCCCAAATACCTTAATTCCTGGAAAAATTCCTTTATTTCTAGGAAATGTCTATTTGTGAAGAAATTATCAGCTGTTCCTAAGGATTTATTTGCAGATAGGGAAGCGCAACATTTCCAAAGTCTGGTCTTAATGATGATTTTAGATTCTAAATGTCTTTTAAAAGATCAGTCTCAGTGCGGCTGGCAGAAGACATTCATTATTTAAACATAAAATTACGTTCAAGTTTTTTTATGAATACAGATATGACAGGAAGCTCCGCTTGGCATCTCTCTCAAAGGCACTTTATCTGAGGAAGCTATTTAGAAAAAAAAAATATTTTTCCAAAATAAGAGTTTAATCCACCTAATAAATGTGTTCCCATTTCCACAGTACCTGGTTTCTACCTGATGTGACCTCATTAAAACCCCTTTTCACAGAGGATCAGCGACATGCCAAGTGCAGCCTTCCAGAACGCTATAATGGATCACTCTGTTACCCTATGATTATCTGTGAGTTGGCAAACTTCATTTAGCCCCCGCTGGTGTCACTGTAAATTAATCACGGCAGCAGAATGATACCTGGGGACCGCAATAACCACAAGTGACCTTGGCGTAATGCATCTCTCAGGAGAAGGCCTAGCTTTCATTTTCTGTGATCTCTTGTTTTCCTGCAAAAGCAGCATCAAAAGGTGATGTGTAAAACAAAATGTGAGGTGCAATGTGCATCTGGTGATTCAAAGTTTCTAATTCTTTGTACAGCCACGGGATCTGATCAACAACGAGCTACAATCTCCTTTCTCAGCAGTCACCAACACCATGTTGTCTTCTCATTTGTAGTACTAATGTCTAGGGGTAATAGGAGGTGACTAAATTTCTTTTTTTTTCCATCAAGAGCTGCTGTGATATCCTCCAGAACTCCATATGCAACTCTTCTTACAGCACAGGGGTGCTTTTCACAGGTGACACACTGAAGAGAAATAGATATATGCACAGTGGCCGGATTTTGCCACCTTTGCTCCTGCAAATTAGCATTTGCTATCAGATGCTAGTCAGTATGAGTATGGAAACATTTATCGTTTTTCTTTAAGCTGCAGTAAATGTCCTTGTTCACCAAGGTGATTTTGCATATCGAGCTAATTACATTTTCAATATTATTTCATATACAGTCCATGGCATCCTATGGTATCTGTCTGATCTATTACTATTCCCTCCACCTGAAGCATTTATTGAATTCTGTTACTAAGACAATAATTACACATTTCCTTTGTGAATGCATACAAAATAGAAAACAGAAGAGCTGTGGTTGGGTCTGGTGAGACTGTGTTGTCAGGTGATGCTCTGAAGCTGCAATTCCACATCCAGTGATACGTCTGAGTTAAATTAATCAAGGAGATTATCAGCAGAGGACAGAGGTACTGAACGATTTCAGAACATTAATCTGAGGAGTTGCCACGAAACTAATCAGGCTTCTCATAAGATAAATACTGCAAAAGGAGGATGGAAATCTTAAAATGCGCCTACAGAACTCCCCCAAACCTTGGAGTGTTTGCTAGCCCTTTGTTACAGAAGAGAGCTGAAAGGAATAGGCCAGCCATGGTACAAACACTACCACTGTTCATGGGAAGCAGGAGGGATAGCAGCAGGTTTGTTGGACTGCTCTTCTTAGAAAGAGCACCATATACTTCTTAACGTGTGCGTCCTGATGTGACATGTGGTACCATGGATACTTCTCCACACCTCCTTTCTCCCCAGAGTCATGGGCCACTCCTGCAGACCTGAAAAACTTGCCTGCTCCGTCTTTGGTCCTTCAGCCAGTCCCTCTCTTCTCTCCTTTCTTAGCAGCGATAATCAGAGCCTCTACTCTCTTGGCTGATGAATCCACACCGGGAACCTCAGAGACACCCTCTCACCAGCCCAGCCACAACCAGAGCCAAACCAGCCTCAGAATTAAAACTCACAGAAAAGCCATCGCTAACAAGGGCAGATGACCACAGTGTCTCCGATGAAATACGACAAGGTCAAGCCTTCTGCACAAGATAATGAAGAGTAAGACTTACATTCATTCTCTGCTGGCTATTTTTCTTTCTTCTTCTTCTTTTTATTTTCATTTTTCTTTTCTCTCTTTTTTTTCCCCCAGTAAATAACCCTAAGCTCTGCCAACCAATAGCAAATAGAGCCAAAATTCCAATTTTCTGTTTCATCCCAGAATGATATCCCAAGAGTGCAATTGCTTCACAAGCTGTCAGTCCCAACACAGGGATGCTAAATGGAGCTAAAGAGCTCTTAGAAATCTCGGTATAAATTATCCTTCTGGAGCTGAACCAGTGAACATTTTCTGTGTTCACATGCTGGCACGCTGCGCCCATTTACAGTGACTCACACTCCAGCTTTAATGGCACCTTGACAATAGATAATCTCAGCTGCAAGCTGCGTGTGAACAATTACTTGTTCTCCCCATTTCTGTTTCACTCTTACAAATTGTTTTGTAAAACACTCCCTGTTTTTGTGATTGCTTTCAGGCCTGGTGGGGATTCGGACTGAGTCCGGTGGGAAAAGCTCCACCTCACCTCGCCTTGGTGTGGCCATTCCAGCAGTCCTCCTCGTTTGACGAGCCGGCTGTCACTCGCTCGTCCTTGCAGATTGTGTAGGGGAATGTTGACCAGAACTTTTTAGAGAGCTTTAGTTTTTCTTTAATGTCTGTTACCTGATTAAGAGACAATGAAAGGGAAAACCAGTTAAAAACATCAGCCACATTAGCTATCATTTTAAATAATAGGTTGTTTAA
The DNA here is from genome assembly GCF_002078875.1 of Numida meleagris. Lineage (NCBI taxonomy): Eukaryota > Metazoa > Chordata > Aves > Galliformes > Numididae > Numida > Numida meleagris. The sequence continues at coordinate 144,262,993 of NC_034409.1, forward strand.
TTCCATAATAGATGGTGGTGGAAGTTAAAAGGAGTGAAGGTGCTAAAATTGAAATTCCTGTATTTATGAGCAAGGCACAGTGCCTTTGGGATCAGAGAGTACAAATAATTAAAGTCACCTTTTTCCAGGCAAGACATTAAGAAAAAGCATCTTACATCTTGCTCTTTCTATTCTCAATTTGTCTGCGGCTTTCTAAAACATATATCTAAGAATTAATATGCCTCACAGTCTGCTGAATGTCATTTGAGTTAAACAGTGTTCATCAGATAAAATATCTCACCCACTGGCTTGGTCATGCCTTAAATAAATATTATATTTAGATCTGTATGTGCAGGTTCTAAAAAAATGATGCATGATGTGCAGGTTCTAAAAAAATGAGCTGATGTTCAACTGATTTAAGACACACAGGCTGAATACACTGCAGTACATTTGGATCGTAGTAAGAGGTTTGTGTATATACATCCAAGCAGAGACTAAATCCATCTTTGCTATTAGATACAGATAAATATCTGCAGCTGGATACAGGTTTTGCATTCAGGAAATGTTGGGACAGTATTGGAGCAGTTCCTTTATGTTATAAACTCCCTCTTGAACAATAATTTAATTTGGCAAGATTCAGGCAGCAAGCAGAAACAAACTGAATTTCCAGCACCAACTTAATACATGCTCTGGCTGAAATGTTATCAGTTCTTGTTTTGTGATTGGTTTACTAGAGTGGAAAAATCTACAAGAATAGATAGAGAACACAACAAAGGACAGACTACAAAGGATGACTGGTGCTACTGTTGTTCTTATGGAAACATGCATTTCACGCTAAGCTATAATAGGATTTAGGAGAGCCTGTTGAATAGCTTTCAAAGGAAATCACTGAGCTTTATTCTTTAAAATATGAGAAATAAAAGCTCTCCATTGTTCCATTCAGTTTTGAGATTGGCTTTTAGGTTGTTGAGGTATAATATTGTACTTGGCTATTTATCTCTTTTATCTTTTGTTCTGAAGACATGATAGCTCTCCGAGCAAATGACCCACACTGCTTTGCAGTGCTTAAACTCTGTAGAATGTCACTTTATATGCCAGGAGATAGAAACATCCAAGGATGTTATTTCAGAAGCTCTGTGTGCATTTTCATTTGTAAGAAATGAGTTGTTGACATCATTTCTTGCCATCCTATAAATCTCCTCCATATCCTATAAATCTCCTCCATACCCTTTGCCAAGCTCTAGTTGCTTCAGTTTTGTAACACAAACACTAGTAGCATTTGCAAGTCTTTACATTCTTAATAGAGGAGCCTCATCAAGCCAAAAATTAAATCCCAGTTTACAGACTGTGAGCAAGGCTTCAGTAGCAGTGGGGACAATCTGAGGATGCCTGCCCTGCAGGGTAACTCTTGTCTGTGGGGCCAGGGTCTTTGGGCAGCAGGCAGAGAGCATCCCCTCCTGCTTCCCTTCTGCACATGCTATGGATAAAAACCCCAGGGCCACCAGTGGTGTGGATAACTGACACAAGCCACTTAATTTACTTCCTGAGATTCACAGAGAGCTGCGTAAACTACTATTAAGAGAGGAAATCAGATGGAGAAATCCTAAAGAAACTGCTGAAAATGTAGTGAAAAGGGTCTGCAGGAAGGAGGGTCCATTCATGCAACCTTGGGCAATACAAGAGCTCAGAGGATAGACTTCTATCTTTTATTGTGCCCCCTGGGTAGCCATTTACACAAGTAATCTGATGGTGGTGAGTAATTCATTTTCAGAGCAGTAACTTCCTTGCTATCTAGAAGTTATTTTTAGCTACTCACAACACAGATGCTATATTCAGTTTTCTACAGATTTCTGTAGAAAATCTGTAGATTTCTGTAGAAATCTGTAGATTTCAGATTTCTACCACAATCCGCTTAGGATTGGTGCTCTTGGACTTCAGACTTCTATTCAGAACCACAAGTGAGTAAACACCTATTGGAAAGTGATTTTCCCCTTCCTGCCACAGCCCTTGCAAGGACCGTTATTTGGAGAAAAAACTTCATATATTCATAGAACTCTATAAAAGTTTGAGAGAGGTTCTCACAGCTGACACACTGCACAGGCTCCTCAGAAATACATTCTGAAAAAATAAGGAATCTCACTCCCCAGTGGCTTTCAAAGATATTAAATAATGCTTTCATACTCTATATGTGTACTGCATATAGATAACACATTATTAAATTTCCTAACAGTAAAGATGTTTTTGTGTTACAGAAGTACATCTGGTAAAGATGATCTCACTTTACCAACGATCATTGGTGAAACACATCTAATTTAATCTTCCAGGAATCCCCATGAGGTGTCACTCCCACTTTAGAGCCTACAGAGAGGAAGATGTTCTCTTGACTCAAAAAAAAAAAGGAAGAAATAGCAAAAATGATTACAGCTTAGAGGGAAGTTACCATTTTCAGCCCTCTCTCAATGACTCTAAGATGTGCAGGTAGTCAGTGAGTTGGAATCATAGAATCATAAAATCATAGAATCCTTAGAGTTGGAAGGGACCTCTGAAGGCCATCTAGTCCAACTCCCTTGCAATGAACAGGGACACCACAGCTAGATCAGGTTGCCCAGGGCCTGATCCAGCCTTGCCTTGAAAGTCTCCAGGGACAGGGCATCCACCACATCACTGGGCAGCCTGTTCCAGGGCCTCACCACCCTCACCATAGAAGATTTTTTCCTTATATCTAACCTAAATCTACCCTCTTTGAGCTTGAAATATTTCTAATGTAATAGATTTGGGTGATGCAATTTGTGCCATTATATGCAAAACTTTTGCCTGTGGTTTCCAGCACCTTCAGTTTTGGGAACTCAAGCACAGTCACAGAAAGTCTCTTATTAGTCCCCACAGTTACGTTTCCCACCGTACATCATTTTGATCACCACTAGCATTTAAAAAATAGGTAACAGATGTACAGTCCCTTGAAAATGAGATAAAAGAGACTAAAGGTTCAGTTAACCTTGCTCGCTTGTGATTTATGAATTCAAACTACTGCATCTCCCTAGTGATCTGCGGCCATGTAAATGATTCCTTGGTATTTCCCATGCTCTGAATTAAATATTAACTTTCAAGCAAAGTTAGACTTCTGGGGAAACATTTAAACACAAGACGTCTGCAATTTTGATATTTTACATATTTCCTTCTCACTTTCTCTGGCAGAGATTTATTCATACACAGACAGCTGGATCTCTGTTCTCAGTTAGCCTGACTTTCCCCAGCTATATCCCTGATATTGCCCTGACATTATTTTTGAACTATTCCTCCTTCTTTGGAGATACTAAATTTATTTTGAGCACGTTCTCTCATAAGAAAAGATATATACCAAGAGCTGTGCACAGAGTTACATTTTTATTTTATTTGAGGACTATATAAATGGATATTAAAAATAAGTGGATATTAAAGTAGCCTGGCTTTTATCCATTATTACTAACAGAAGGGAAGTGCTACTACGTAGGTGAGAAAAATTAAACATTTGCATCATTTCCAAAGAGAAATACATATCCCAAGTCATGGAAATATTATAGTTACATGACCCACATTGAGAAACAGTTAATCTCTTACTGTTGCCACTGACTTCTGTGACCAGAGCAGTCACACAGGCCGTGCAATTCCTCGGCAGAATTTACACCATCGCTTATGAGCTCACTTCTAATCCTGCCAGCACAGGATTTTAAGCAGGTAAATAGAGCTGACCAAGATTTTTGTCTTCTTGACTCACCTTGGACTCCAGAGAAAGAGAGTGAGCTAAGAAGCAAGGCCATCATTTTGGCAGGAATCAGACCTTAGAATTCCTTGTTTTAGCTCAGGACATCTGGACAACTTGAAACTCACTGAGATAATTCAGAAAAGCATTGAAAATACCATGCAGAACTAAAGGTGAGCTGATGATGTTTTATAAAGCAGGAAAGACCCAAAAAAGGCACTTTTGAAGCTGGCAGCTCATTTCCTATGGAATTTGCTTCAGTTTAATTTCCAATGGAAACATGCTTCCTCAGCAGGGGGACAATGTGTACCCGGAAGGAACATGGGCCAAAAGGCAAATTTTAAAGGTGATACTCCAATATTTATATTTTTTAAGTAATTTCCCTTATTTCCTCCTCCTCTTTCCAAGGCAAGTCCGTCTGAGAGTTCTTCCAGTTTTATCACCTCCACCAACATAATCCCTACTCTCACAGCCAGAGGAGCATCTTGAAGTGCTAAAACAGTGTTCAAAGATGCAAGAAAGTGTCCAAAACCAACCCTGGTTCAATGTAATAAATAAAATACGAGTCTTGCTTGTGTTAAAAAGTTATTAACCTTCTTTTCTTCTTCTTAATAACATTTTTGCATCACACTTTTTTGGTTTGCTCTAAAAATTTTGGCAGATTTTAATCTGAAATGCCAGCAGGACATGCACCTTGCCTTTATGCTGATAGCTTCTACTTGGGGATGCTCAGAAACATCTGAACACAAAATCTCAGTGAGAGTTAATCCTTTACACCTTGGAAATAAACACTTCCTACTCACTGGACCTTGCTTCTCTGATGGGCCACTCTGGACGATGCAGCGTGGGTTGTATGTTGCAGCACAGCCACTCAGAAGATGCTTCAAACGGATGTTTGTGATAAGGTGCTGTAATTTCAGGGTCTTGATTTTACAAGCAACATTTAACTAACGTCACTTCTTCAAGCTGTGTTATTCCGAGATGAACAACCAGATTGTTTTCCATTGCCTGCTGCCTGTTTTCCCCTAGATGCATCTAACATCCCCAGCCAGGGACCCAGCACCCTCGCAGCCTTCGTGGACAAGGATGCAGACTTTGTATAATGACGAGCAGCTTGACAGCAGATTTATGGGTATGGGGCTTGACAGCCTGAGCTGTGTGTGGGATCATGAAGAGCATACCCTTTGTCACAGACATGGCAAGGTAGCAAGAACAAGCAAATCATTACGTACTGATTTCTGTTATGCCATACCAGCAGAAAACTGCTCAGGACCTTCATACATCGATCAGTATTTATGTCCATTAGGGGTTTAATCTGAAAGTGTTCTAAGACTAATGGCCAACAATTTGTTTAAAAGGACTTGGTCAGCAGGCTTAAAACACACATTATATACTGTCTGTAACTGCTTGTTATGTTTATGTCTCTGTTGCATGTGAATGTCACAGCTGGTGCGAGAATTGTATGTCACAAGCAGATAAGTGCGGGATAGCTGGATATTTCAATTGATACCATTTTCCTTGTAAAATGGGCTTAATCAAAAGCAGTTAACTTGGACTCCTAAGTTTTAGGGGCTGTCTCCCAAGGAAGATGTGTGTCTCCTGTATGTCCTTTCGTACATCTGCCAACTTTCTATAGGTGTCTCGGAGACTCAAGGCACTTATGTATAAGCAGCTGAAATGGGCTCCCACTGTGGAATCCAGATGCTTGAATTTTGCTAACGAGAATCTCTCTCTCAGTGTTTTTTCCAGGCACCTGCATTTCTCCCCTGAATAGGTATGGGGAGATTAGGTGCATATTTTAGTTTGGAATGCCTCATTAGGTGCTCAAAACTTCCATGCACATTCTGTATTGCAGTGAAGATGACCTGCTTTGACTTGGGACAAATGAAGCACAGATGCATTTGCTCAGTATGCCGGTTATTTTTTCATACATTCATACACTTTCCCATTATCTCACAAAACAAAATTTTAGTGCTGAGTAGTTGAGGAACCTTGCACTTCATTATGGAGCACTTTTCAGAAGCCAAGTGCAGCAGGTCCCATGTGGGCAATGCAGACCTGGAGGAGATGGTGAGGGTCTGGAGGAGATGGCGAGGGCCTAGAGATAGCGAGGACCTGGAGGACATGGCGAGGGCCTAGAGACGATGGCGAGGACCTGGAGGAGACGGCGAGGACCTGGAGATGGCGAGGACCTGGAGGAGATGGTGAGGGCCTAGAGATCATGGTGAGGACCTGGAGGAGACGGCGAGGACCTGCAGATGATGGCGAGGACCCGCAGATGGCGGTGTTGCTCAGCTTCCCACCGCTGCAAAACCCCGCTCCGTGCACACTGTTTTCCGGAGAATATAACCGTAGATTGTTCCGCTGAATATAAAACTGACAACCCTGTTATTTTAAACTCGAAAGTGACAGGCTGTTATTTTAATGAGGTCTGCCAGTGCCAAGGTTAACCAAAGCTTTATTTCCCTACAAAATGTTAAGGCTGCGGATCTAAAAAGGGGGCTGTGAAATTTTACGGTTATTGATAATTTCTCTGTGCATCCAAGTTCTGAGAATTTCACCCGGGCCTTCTTGCGCAACAAACGCTTTTTGTTTTTCTACTTTTTCAAATTTGACTTTGCAACTTAAAATGAGACAGAGCTCTCCCAATAACTGCCTGCTCATGATTCATGTTTCTGCTTAGAAAAGCAGATGACAGCTCTTCTAATCAAGAACTAATGCTGAATCCCAGTTATAAAACACAAATGGGTGCTTGGGTAATTTGTGAAATAAAACAAATGAGCTAGGCGACTTTCCAGAGCAAGATGTTTCTCACCAGAGTATTTTAAAGTGAAATGAAAGGAGGGTTTGCTCTCATTATCTCTAAGGGCTATTCATGTCTTTGACAAGAAGAAGTTAAGGTTTTTAATAACAGTAAGTAAAGAATTACTATTGGCTCTTCCGAATTCTCAAAGCAACAGTTACAGAACTTTAGACAGCTAGGGGTGGATTCAGCTCCTGTGCTAATACTCCTAAACTTAGGCATCTACATTCACTGTACCCTACTCACTTGCCCACACTTAAGACTTTTGTGCCCTCTGAGATGCTCAAGGTATCCCTCCTAGCCTGCACTGACGTGTGCAAGTCTCCTACAGGTTATGAAAGTCCTGGGTACTACTTTCGATCAGCATTTCATTCAGCTTTGATCAAAATGCATCTCTGAGGCCGTTTGGTTAATTCAGCTTTGATCTAGAACATGGATTTTAATGAAAACCAGGTTGCCCATGGCATGCATTTTTAGGAAAATAACTTACAGATTTGCACAAATGCTGATACGCGCTTACAGAAATTTCCTTGCCATCTGTGGCCTAGCAATGCTTGTGCTACAACACTGTGTCTTAGCCAACTCCAGGGGCATGTACCATGGCTGACATCAGGTGGCCCCTTGCTCAAAATAATTTGACCAACGCAAGCATATGCCTCACTGCACTGCCACTTTTTTTTTTTTAATTAACCCTAGCCTGGAGACCCTACCTCCTGCGTTCTCCACAGATTTTGAGAGAACATAACACTGCCTCATATCACCAAATGGAGATAATTTCTTTTCTTCTTTTTTAAACCATGGACATTCTTGCTTACAGACATGCAGAGACTGACACCAAACTCTTCCCATACTCAGCATTCATTTTGGCTATGGATTGAGGAGGAGGAGGAATCTCTCAAATGGTGAAGCACACTGGGCTACATTTCTTTTCCCTTCCAGAAATGTGACTGCTGCCCCTTACTTCTGACTTATTTTGCACATCCACATCCTTAAGTAGGTAATTCAGGACAAGATAACTGTACATAACTCCCCAGTAAGTAACAACACTTCTTTTGGAAAGCAGGAACTGCTGTAAACTTCAGCACCCTGACACAGAAATCTGTAAGAACTTGCATCAGCTTTTCCTTTTCCTGCAATACCTGCGAGCAGTGCTAAAAAGCTGGTCCCTAAATCTGATTCAAGCAAATCCAAAGCACTCAGAGGAATCAGCTTTTTGTTGCAGATAAGTATAAGAGTAGTACCAGAAATATGCTGGAATCTTTAAGATAAAATGCCAGAGGCTTTTCTGTGGCAAGGCTTAGCAGTTAAGCACTGATTCTTTCTGAGCAGTCCTTCATCGTTCCAAGCAAAAACGTTAATAGCTAATGTAAACAATTACTGATAGAGTATTTCAAGCTTATGCTGGCTTTTGTTTGTCCTGGAAATGTTCATCTGGTACCAGTAGTGAAGTGGCTGCTGCTTCTCTTCAGACTCCAGCGTTTACAGGGAATTGCCCGTGTTATAACAGACAAGTAGTCAAGCATCCCAACAGCTATGAAAAGCATATGATTTCTAAAGGCAGCAAGAGCTAGGACACATCCTTTCATATCAGAGCAAGAAGGATAATTGTACTTCGTAGTTGAAGTAGCCTTACATTTAACTTCAGTTCTTCTAGTGGTTTCTTCTTGACATAGCTCCATTGCCTTCCAAACTGAAGCAGCTCTCAGGGGACACTTCACGCTTTGAAAAAAACCCAGGATTCAGAAATACAATGGCTACCCTGGCAGCAGCCTCTGGGCTTCCGACCTTGCCCTCCCTCAGCCCCAGAAGGCTCATCCAGCTCTTCAACGAGCATAGACAGAGAGACTGAGAAAAGGCTGCGCTGAGGTGACCAAAAATGACACAAAGTAAAAAAATAAAATAAAAACACAAAGCTAGAGTATGCAAGTAAGAGTTTTGATGATGGGTTCACCTTAAGATTTTGAAATTACTGTGCAGCATTGTAAAACATCAGAGGTGTCTTCTTATGATTCTAAGAACCGTATAGTCTTGCCTGTGAACTTCAGAAATCTTTTGTCACTGTCCATTTCTCAGAGCCAGATACTTTTCTGAGGGAGCTTAGGTGTAAACGACATCTGATGCTGCAAAGTGATTAGCTCATGAGTTAACCAGAGTGCAGTACTTTCCCTGCCCCTTAAGCCTGAGGCAGCATGCCGCCCGTCCTGCGAGTGGTGCCCGGTCAGTGCAGGGCAGCTCCACCAGCTTGGCCCTTGCTGGGAGCTGGGGGCTGCCCTCCTCCCAGGCTGAAGTTGCACAGGCCTATTGGTGGGTGTCCTTCTCCTCTCTGCCATAGAGGGAAAGAAAGAAGGGGGAAAAGGGTGATGCAAAGCCCCCGGGCTTGAGGACAGTATTGTCTCTGCATCAGTGCTGGGACCCACCTGCTTTGTGAAAAGAAATTAGACCTGGCAAGATGCATTGCTTCACGCTGTAACTTGTAATAATGTTTTATCAGAACATCCAAACTCACAGAATCACAGAATTGCAGGGGTTTAAGGGATCTCAAGAGATCACTGACTCCAACCCCCCTGCTGACGCAGGTACCCTACAGTAGGTTGCACAGGTAGGTGTCAAGACAGGTCTTGAGGATCTTCATAGAAGGAGACTCCACAACCTCTCTGGGCAACCTGTTCCAGTGCTCTATCACCCTTACCATAAAGAAGTTCTTCTGCATGTTAGCATGCAACTTCCTGTGTTCAAGTTTTAGGCCATTACTCCTTGTCCTATTGCTACACACCACTGAGAAGTGCCTGGCCTCATCCATTTGCTTCCCATCTCCCTTTAGATATTTATAAACATTTATCAGATCCCCTCTCAGCCTTCTCATCCCCAGGCTGAACAGACCCAGGTTACTCTGCCTTTCCTCATATGGGAGATGCTCCAGGCCCGTAATCATCTTTGTGGCCCCCTGCTAGACTCCTTCTAGGAGATCCCTGTCTTTTTGAACTGGGGAGTGCCGAATTGGACACAGTAGTCTAAATGCAGCCTCACCAGGGCAGGATAGAGGGGGAAGATTACCTCCCTCGAGCTGCTGGCCATGCTCTTTTTAATGCACCCCAGGATACCATTGGCCTTCTTGGCCACAGCAGCACATTACTGGATCATGGCCAACCTGTTGTCCACCAGTATCCCCGCCCAGGTCCTTCTCCACAGAGCTCTTCTCCAGCAGGTCATCACCTAACCTGCATTGATACATGTGGTTATTCCTGCCTCTTCCAATGTTATGTTTTCATTTCATTCCCTAATCTGCATTGATGCACGTGGTTATTCCTGCCTCTTCCAATGAACGTTTTCATTTCAGCCGGAATTTAGCTTTCCCTTTCTTTCTCTTTAGCTTTCCCTTCTGTAGTAGTTCTGTCTGTCACTCATTCAGCTCAACTGAAACCACAGCTTGATTTCAATGGCCTGGATATTTGCACACTGGATTATTTTAACCCAAATACACAAATCTGCATTATGGCAAGTGGTGAATATATTTGGTCATGAAAGAATTAACAGTTAACATAGAAGCTTTGTGGCATTACATGCACTGACTGTGCTGATGTGAAGTTCTGTATGTACTGTTGGCCAAAATTTCTTTGCAGACTGCCCAAGGAAGAAGCACAATTTCATTTCTAGTGTTGCTTCATAGATGAGTTTTATAACAAAACTGGTTTTATAGCACATACAAATATAATTTGTTAAAGCCTCTAAATCCAAACTAAAAATAGCAAAAGATTTAGAATGAAACCAGTAATATTTTCAGAGGCAGAAATGTTTATGAAATGACATTTTTTTTGGCAAGGAAAGTATGAATATCAGTAGGCTCAGCAGGAAAAGAGTTTATCAGGAAAACAATATGAGTAAGAGAGAACCTTGTACTGTTAATCTACCATGTCAATATACTAATGACTTTCATTGCCTTCCTACTGAGGAGAGGATGGGTTATCCACTGCTGCTGTGGAGCTGCACTGCATTGTCCTTTCATGATAGGGCTAAGTACTCCAATTACTGGGTCCTAATGGAACAACTGCACACAGTTTCTACAGGGCTGCCAGAGGAAGGCAGGAGACAAGAGAATGGGTATGGGTCCAGCTACAGCTAGAGTTTAAGGATCATTCTAAAAGAGGGATAAATTTAAGTCCAGTTTGAAGTATAGCAAAGTAGTAACGCTTTCTCAATTTTTTTTTTATCCTAAAGCAGCAAAATCTGATGAGACTAATTGAATTTCCATTTTCTGCCACCATCAGATGAAATGTCATGAATTTATTTTTGCAAGAGTGCTGTTGAATTCAATCTTGAATCAGGATATAGACCCCTTTTAGGTTTTTTGTTCACTTTGATACTAAAGCTGCTATGACATGCATATTTCTAGAGTCTGGAGTGTGAGCCCAGTGAATCAGAGAGCAGCATGAATTCAAGGTACATTGCTCATCCCTGCCATAAATTCAACACAGCCCGCCAGACAATCTGTAGAATAAAATCAGGACAATTTAAAGAACAAACACCAATGGAAGAGTTTTGTGTGGATAAGGATGAGCACAGCAGCAAACACTTGCAGCACACTGTGTGAATCTGAATGAAGTGTCTGTCATGAAGAGTTTTCATTCTGAATACGGAAAGGGTGAGGAGAAAGTAATACCTCTATTCTATATATGTAGGAAAAATAATCGTATGCCAAGAAAATTACTTGAAATCATACAGGGAGTCACTGGATGAGCAGAGTATTACTCCTACATCTCTAGTACCTTCTTTATAATGAAAAGTCTATTTTCCCTCCTTGGTATTGCTTTAGATAATAAGCCTCCCCACTCCTCCAAGGATATGTCTACCTAACATTCACAATGATATAGCGTTGTTTAAATCAAGCAGGTAAATACAGCACACATCTAGACTTAGTGTTGCTGCTTGAGTATTTATTGTGGCTCCTGGGCAGGGTTTGTAGGTTGCCATCCATCTCCCTGTCATCCCCAGTGTGTTGCTGGCATCCGGGCACTTCAGGTCTACTTATTGTAGAGCAGGGATGCTGTCAGATGAACAAGCCTGAGTCAGGTAGCTGTGTATGTGAAGCTGATTTTGTCTTGCCCTAAGAATGAAGGACAAGCGCAAAGTCAGGGCTAGGTGGGAAGACAAGTGATACAGAGCTGGGAGGAGATAGGGGATGTGGATTTGTGGTCACTGCACCTGATGGCCTGGGAAAGGGGAGGCAGCTCTGGCTGCTGCATATGCAGTGACAAGCAGGGATCTCTGGTCTGCTGCAGGCACTGGTGGCACAGGCACCGACCATCACACTGTTCCTGCCTCTTCCTCTAACCATTCATGCTGATGTGGGAGACCCCAGCACCAGAGGGGCTATAGATGCTGAGGTGGCATGTGATCCCACAGGCTTTGCGGTGACAAGAACACTGTCACTGAGGTGTGCATTGACAAACCAGGGTGTGGGAAGAAGATGCTCTGCATTTGCAGCTGCAAGCTGATAAGGGCAGTAAGGAAAGCAATGCTACAGGACCCAAAGCAATCAAGCTGCAGCAGTTAGCTAGGGATTCACTTCACAAAGAACAGCAAAATACGCTTGTCTCATTCTTCCCTTTCCCTCAAATCCCAGACAATCCCTTCCTGTCTGCTCGTCACAGCTGTCTGTGAGCACAAACAGGTATAATCGAGTGCTATCTGCTGCAGAGCTGCCCACGGCTGGCGGGCAGCACCCTCCCTGCTAGCACTCCTGATGAACGCAAGTTGCTGGACAGAAGATCAATGCTTGCTCCTTGCGTGCAGGCAGCTTAAAAGCAGCCTAGCCTCTGTGCCAGCACCCTCAGGATTGAAGCAACTGCACGCTGGTTATTTATGCGTCTCTTTTTCAAAGTGCACTCCCCACCTTGATCTGGCGCTGCATGTCAGCAAAGGCTCATGCAAGGCCACACCAGGCATTCAGCAATCACAGGCTATGTTCCCTCCGTCATGAGTCTATCATGAAAGTAATGGCATTTTAAACACAACAAATGCTGACGTATATTCGTCTCCTGAATCTGGAAGCTTTAGAATTTGCGTTTCTGGGGATTCGGTGACAGTCACAAGGGTTGGAAAATTGGATTTCTTTTACCATAATAGTGAAGAGAGTAGATTTTAAGAAAAGCAATTTCACAAGACACGAGATAAAAATCTAGAAAATTTGCAATTTCAGCTATAAAAACTAAACCCAGCCTTCTCTACAGGGTGAAAGAACTCAAAATGGAAAACATGCAGCCTCACAAATGCTAGTGTCTCAAATGAAATAAAGCTAATAATAGAAACATTCACATTTTCTCTCTATTGTAGCTATAAAAACCAGTGATATTTTACAGTCAGGAGCTCTTCACCAGACAGAAGATATTACTTTCACTGAGTCAAATCTACCATTGACACTGAATGTATAAAATATAGGGCACTGCCTGAAGTATATTTTCAGGAGCATCCCATAAGGATCTAGAGCTTTATGAACTGTTACATTTCTGATTCTCTTAATTGGAGTAATTCAGGAACGTAGAATGTCTTCCAAAAAGCCTGGGATTTGGTGACACGGAGCAGAAAAGGATCAAGAAGCTAGCTGTTGGCAAAGGAGAGATAGGTCCTAGCTGCTCTCATATAAGAGTTTATATGGGTATGTGAGGCAAGATCATAAACTGCTATCTCCGAATTACCTGTGAGAGTAGAGAGACAATGTTGACACAGAAGAAATATGCTTTTTGCCAAGGTAGTGGGAAAAATGTCCTTTTTAAAATCCCTTCCTTCAGAGGTCTCAGAGCAGTTTTAAACTGTAAGGAAAAATTGTGAGGACTCACCTAAACTATAAACTCAGTTAATCGCTTTACTCATCAAATTGCTCAGCAGCAGTGATTATGCTATAATTTATATCTCATTTTTTAGTCACTGCAAATTTACTTCAGTGCTTCCATGAAAATTCCCTGACAGTAATTTATGCAGGCCAAAGTTGTATTCTGTCAAATGTGTCTCAGGCTATCATACTTCATCCATCCATCAAAGCCAATAATAGTAAACACAGGGAATTTGGGAGGAAAGAAAAAAAAATGTAGAGGAATAGAAGTCTTTCATATCAGTGAGATAATGCTTGGGATAAAAAAAATGGAAAGAAAAGAGATGGGTTTCAGACAAACTATTCTGCTGCTATTCACTGCTCCTACATCTCTGCATACAAGATCAGCAGGTTCCCAGAGGGGACTTGCTGTTTGTAGAGGAAAAGGAGCAAATGTAAAGTTAGAACAAATGCTCAGAAAGTGTGGCTTGAAAAAAGAGCCCTGTGGAAAGAAACAGGCCAGCATAATTTCGTCTGTAATTTAATTTCTATGCACAATGAAAGAAAGAACATGAAACAAATACAGCGTTCAATGAAAAAGAAAATAAAATTACCCTTATTAGCACGCCTTTTATCCTGCACTGTTAACATCCTGCTGTTGTGTGGGAAGATTGCCACAAGGAAGAACCGGAATACAATCCTAATGGAGATTTCCATCCCAAGCAAGGCACCGTGATGGTTGCTCATTCATTTGGCACTCTTCTGCCTTAGTCAGCACTCTGAATGGCAATGGGTTGCTGTGATATTTCTGAGTAACAGCCTGACCCGCCTGGTCATTTGCCAACAGAACTAGCAATTGTTGTCTGCTCTGCCCTAAATACCAAGTAATTAGTTACATTCTCTGCAGTTCACCTCTTCAGCCACAGATGGGCATGCACGAGGAGGAAAGGTAATGCAGCACTGGTTGTCAGAATTCTGCAGGTAAAGCAGGAGAGGTGATGAGGTTTCACTTTCTTTGTCACAGCACTGGTAACTTGCCATGAAATGCAGTACAAAATCCATTCTTTTTTATTTCATTTGGTTCTTTTTTTTCTCCACTCTTTTTTTTTCTATTTAACCTCCCTCTCATTTTTTGTCCTCAGTGCAGAAGAGATGCTCCCTCCTCCGCTGCCTTGGAGCTGGCTCTGTCTGTCCCACATGATTTGGGTGCACCAAGGCTGTGGTCCAGCTTGCTTGCCAACCCCAGCACTGTCTTCTACACTGGGTTTTGTTGGGTACAGCTTCAGTCTGGAAACTTGCAGGGCAGCCATCCCTTGGGTGAGACAGTATGTCTTCCTGTGCTGAGTCCATGCACCATGATCAAGCATAGGCGATGGGATACAAGAGCAGCTTCCAGCAGCTTTCCTTCAGCTGATGAGACCTGCATCCTAAGAACACCTGTAGCCAGCTGCTGACATGTGCTTCCCCTGTTCCTGTGTGACATTAAACAGGTTGGCTCGACACACGGCTGGTATTATTGGCAAGCAGCACTCATACAGTCACACGGAGGTAGGGAAGTGGTTGAAGGGACTCTTCCCCAGCAGCTTCAAAGTGGGAGACACCAGCCTAAACCCAGCTATGGAGCAGTAGATTTGTTGGGTAGAAGCACTGTGTGTAGAGCTTAACCAAGTGTGCACGGTAGATACAGGCTTTTGTTGGGCTGCTTTTTTAGCATTTCCATTTGTCAGGTGCATAATGTATATAAACACATACACCCATACATTTAATTGTTGTTACATTCCATGATGTGTCCTGCAATCCCTGCCATCTAAATCAGGCGCTAATACAGACTTATATTTCCCTTCCAGGCTTTCTAAATAGATTTCCTTTCCCAGAAATCAGCAATTACAGTTTTTTGGGTGGTGTGAGCTTCAGTCTTGACAGTGTGGAGCATGGACTAAAGCCAGAGACATTGTCCCAGCCTGAGCATCCAGAGCAGGTAGAAGCTGTCTTCTAGCCTTTGCCAGTGAGGACCAAGTGGGACGTATCACTTTCAGAAATATCAACCCAGTGCGCAAGAGGTTAAAGCATATTAAAAAAGTTGCAAGAAATTTTCCCCAGAAACTACTGTAGCCTGTAGTCATAGAGCAGACATACTTCTTTGGAGCAGCTATAAATCCTATGAGTACCCTAATAAATACACCACACATTCATTGGAACAATGTGCCCTATGGATTTCAAATGCATCTTATCACTTCTTCCCGAAAATAATTATCACACCTATTAGAGGCTGTATTTGGGATTTTTAGACTTATACATACATCTGCTTTCCTCTCTCTAGACAGATATTCTGCCATGAAGGACATATGCACTAGCAGCGTGATTTTCTCCCCAAAGAACAGAAACAACCCTGCGACTATACACTGGGGCACAAGTTGCAGTTTAAACCAAGGTGCCCTTGAATATGGCTGGAAGATACAGGCATTGAAATTCCTACTTTTAAATGGGTCCAGGAGCAGCAGAAACTGTTGTGCACAAAAATCATTTTAAAGCATTTCTTCTCATCTCAGTCCATTGGAAGATCAAGCTGTATTCATGAAAAATTAGCAGAAAAAGAATTTTAGAGCAACTTAATCACAGTGATATTTCTGTTAACTCTCTTTCCAAACCACCACGGTCACAGGTGCTACTTCGCAGTAATTTTCTGAAAAATACCTTCATTGCAAAACAAAGCCAAATAAAGCATCAATAACTTTTTTTTTTTGAAGTCCTAACATGTTAGATTCAGTAACACTACCTAAGACTGATTCAAATTCTAGGGATGTTTTCTGGATGATTTCATTTTCCCTTCAAAATCAGACAACAGGCATGTATCAGTTCTAGTATCTTATTTTTCTCTGAAGTACAAAAAGAATTCAGTAGATAGCACAAAAAAAAAAAAAATCCCAGAAAAATAAGCCGAACAAACAATTCTAAGCACAACACAGATTTTTGAAATATCTACAAATTATTCTTACCATAAAAGAGAAATAATGCATTACAATATTAGGGAGGGGGGAAGCAACGTGAAGGAACAAGTAAAATGAGCCCAATAAGTTAAGTAAAAATAAATTCAATTGTAGGAAGAAAGACTTGCATCATTACTCAAGGAGCAGAGCTAAAATTTCCTTTTGAAATATATACAATGGATTCCTGTGCAATGAATGATGCAATAATTTAATGCAGACTAAGTTCATGGTTCACTAAAATGGTTGTTTTTAAATGTCAATTTGACTCCAAATATGAAAAGCTGGTGTCGCTCAAACAGTGCGTGGAAGCCTGCATTTCAGCTCTGACCAACTTCATTTTCATCACAAACAGAATTTTGCCAATAAAATTCTGGGAGCAGACAGCTCTGGTTGTCATTCTTAGGGACAGCAAGCTAATCTATTTTCTCTCAACAGAGAGTTGATTTCTATGTGTTTACCTCAGCAAAGAAAAAGTACTACTGACAAAAATAATAAACCATTCCTTGGAACTGAGGCACCTTAGAAAATCTAGGAGATATTTTCTTTCAACGTGCAAAATACGCACAGTGAAATCTTAAGTCCTGCAGAAACTTTATATGCAAAAGTAATGATACTACGAAGGCCACAAATACTCAGGTTTGCCAATGGGAGCTTGCAGTTCTATAGTCATAAAATTATCCATGTGTCCACATGTAAAAAGAAAACTTGTTTACTAACAGCAAAGTTGTATGAAAGCATGGCTCCTCTATTAGCAGCCATATTCTTGAAGTTTATTTGAAGCTGACATGTAAATACACTGTATAAAAATTATTTATGATTTTCAATGTTTAAAATTTTTAAAATAACAGTAAAAGTAGGGTACATCTTTTCCCTCCCCCAGAATCAAAACAATGGTGTTTTCTTTCTAAAGAACCGTGATTTTACTTATCCAGAATCCAACTAACACCACATGCACACAGAGCCACTGAGTCAGCACAGTCCACTTTATTGCAAGAAACTTAAATCAGAACTGATATTAAATCAATGTCCTGATCATATGCTTCCCCAGAGCCCTCCCTCTCCCACTAACAGGCGTGCCACTGAACCTCAATAATGATACACAGCAGTTCTGATTTGGATTAGCCTTATTTGTAAACAGGAACAAATTTCAGCCAGTATATAGTTCTCATTAATTCTGGGTTGTGGGCCATGCACATTATCCACAGACCAGCCACTCTTGTTGGGATGTAGCTTCTGTTAGCAAACACACCAATCTCCCACACCCTAAGCAGGAAAGCTACTGAGTGTGGTGCTTTGTGTGGTGTGCTGACTGCATGTTGGTGATACCCTTTGCCTTGTACAGCTCTCCAGTGCCACCCTGTCAGGCTCTGCCTTCTCTTGCAGTTCCATAAATCTGTATGCCATGTGCAAAGGTATATGACACATATGCCACCACACTGGTGGGCTGCATCATAGCTTTCACATTATTTCAGATTGTTTGAACTGGAAGCTTGAACACTCAAACTGCATTTTCTGCGACTACAGAGATACAGCGTGAGACCCACAGGAGATTCAAGATGAAGGTGCTGCGGCCTGTGGATGCAGGCAGTCTGCTTCTGGGTAAGCTACTCCTCCGTAAAGTGAACAATGCAGTTTGTCCCAGAGAGCCTCAAGAGTCAAAGACTGCTGCCTAGCTTTCTTCATATTTAGTGGCATTGGTATATCCTTATAGGCCAGGATGCTATTTCCACAACTTACGGAAACTCTTTTGCTCTGCTTGATGGACACAATTTGGTCATCCAAACAGAGGTTGCCAGTGATGCTGGAGATGAAGAACCCTACCTGGCTTGCAGCTGTTATTTCATAAGGGTGTATGCCTGCCTTCGTGCTGAAGCACTGCTGTGACTTATATTTTGTGTTACATGTGGTAGTCTAAATTACCTTAGTTGTTTCGATACGGTAGTCTAAATGACCTTAATGTAGTGTGCCCCATGCAGATGTCTCACTAATCTACATCATTTCAATTGGCAGTAGGTACCATATCTAGGGTCTGACAGCTAAAAAGTAGGTGCTGACTAAATGTTAGAACATCTCTTTTTAGTTGGAAAAATAATTGAACCTACATATCTTAGATGCTAATCTGACACTGATGAACAGCATCTGGTAGGTACTTGTCCTCTTCCAGTAACAAGGAAGAGATGGTCTGCAGACTACAGATGGGCACGCACTGCAGAGCTGTGTACCCTGGCAGCTACAGAATTCACAGCGAATTGGAAATTGTTAGTGGTAGAAAAATAATGCTTACTTCCAGCAATATTGGATGAAAATTTAATTGCTGGTATATTTTAAACTGAAAGAGCCAGCAGTAGGACAAAAATATCTGTGAACTGAATACACTTAACATCTTCCTTTGTGTATTAAAGATTCACATCTAAGGCCTAACAAACTGGAAAGAAATGCTCCCATTGACTTCACCGGACTTAGTATTAGATTAGATCATACTAGGTTATATTAGATTAGATTATTTCTTCTGTGTGCTGTTTGATTTGTGAACGTTATGCCTGACATTGTTTTAAGAGGGTATCTAAGGTAGTCCACTACATCCACACTTAGATGATTGAATTAGTGATGCTGCTTGGAGGAGTGAGCAGGTGCTTCCTGTGAAATAACTGGCACAGGCAAGGTGCTCAGACCTGCTGAAAAACAAGGCTACTTGCTGAAAAATCTCAGTATGGTGTTATTAGACTAGCTGTGGACTCTAGTACAGGATCATGGTGCCTTGTATTAATACCTATTCTGTATCTCCTGTTTACCTGGGATAGATTTTTTTAGTTTGCTCACTGTGATTCCAAGCTCAGCTAATATCACTTCAGAAAAGACAGTCCAAAATGGCTGAAAAGATATTAGGTAATTAAATTTACTCAGCTAGGTAAAAAGAGGTGCTCCAACATCTCTAACACTACTGGATTTTCATTGTTTTCAATGAAATTACTTTTTCAAGCAACATACAAATCAGAGAGGCTGCTATGCCATTAAAGGCAGCCATGAAAGGCACCACACATCTGGTGACATCACAATAAAAGAGCAGACCATCCTTATTACAGAAATCCATTTATAGTTCAAGGCTCCTCATGGAGGGTTAAATGCTTTAATACTTACGTGTGATCCCATAAAAGTAGAATCAACAGTAGTCGAAATGACCTTAGCTTAGTGTGGCCCAAAGCTGAATGCATTCTAAAATGACAGGTACTATAAAATTGCCATTTGTCAGAAGTAGGAGCTATCATTTTTACGCCACACTTCTGTATCTTTTCTACCTGTCATTAGTTCTAACAGAACAGACAACACTGGTGATGCATTCACAAATTAGTAGCATGTTTCAGCTTCCCTCCAAGCCCAAATGAAAAAGAAACCTTGTAGGCACGATTTAATATCCTTTAATTACAACACTGAAACAGTCTGTATTCCACAGAAAAAAGGTAAAAGACTTCTGTGTTGACGATCAAAAGAGGACTCTTCATGAGGATGGAAAGGTTCTTCATCCAGAGATGTGGAAGCAAAGACAGAAGGCTTAACTTCAGTGGAGAACTACAGCTGCCCGAATACCGTGATGTGGGACTCACTAAGAAGGAGGTACCAGTTCAAAGAGAGGAACAATCTCTATTACAGAGTTCACGTTGCCTCTGAAACTGTTTAGAAAAACTCATCACTCAGACTGTCTGTTTAGTTCTGCCGTAATTTTTTCATGCTGCACCTAAAAGGGGTAGTAGTAAAGAATGTGTGGTCTGCCCTACACAGGTGTAGGGTTGTCTACACATTTGAGCCAGCAATTCTTACATACAGTGCAAATAAAGCTGCTGCTACAGACACAGGAACCAATGTGCAGCAGTAAGTTCAAGTAAGGAAAAATCAGCCCAGTGACACACAAATGGGTACCGTGAGGGTTGTGAGATTTCTGATCGCTGTGCTTCACAACCAGCTATAATGGTACTTCCACACTTTGCCCTAACACTTTTCAACATTTTTCCCGCATGCTACCTAAATTCAGTCATGAGGTGTTCTGGTGCCAGGATGGACAGTAGGTGGATGGATGAGGTAGGAGTCTGGAGTCTCTTCAGCCAGGGGAAAGAATTTTCTATATGTGGGTTCAGATTTTCTATATGTGGGTAAATGCTAAGATGATGAGCTCTGTAAGACATGATGTTAATTTTGGAAGATGATCTCTGCCTAGTGGTTCAAGGTACTACCTAAGTCAAACACTCATAGATATGTGATCCAGGCTGTAGGTGGAAGTGATTCCTTGTACTGATGAGTAAACCAACAGACATAGCAAGAAAATCAGGAATGAAATGTTAGCCTGCCTTAAGCAGTGACTTGTTACTTTTAGGCCTGTGGATCCCAACCCTTTTTTGCTAACAAATCTCTGCCAACTTTCAAACTTTCCCCAGGTAATTTTTCTTCTTCAGAAAGACTCTATTGAAAACACTAAAAATAGCAATGTTTTATATGTTTCCAAGAGGAAGTCTGAAGACTGTTGGTTTAAGTTTTGGAATTTGTCTTGCATTTCACACAGGCACAAAACTGTCCCCAGGTATGATGTAAGTAGTGCTAAAGTTCCTGACTCAAAGTTTTGGATTTAGCTCTGGGCTCACTCAGTACAGTCGTGTGTTCATTCTTTTTGGATCTAGCCCTAAGAGACTGGTTCCAAAATTCACTGGGAAGACTGCTGTTGACACTGATCATGTTCTAGTGAAGATATAGACACAGACATACCAAAACCTTCATTCAAATTTGTATAACTGTTTCCATTGAACTGTAGTAACAGGATAAACTACAGAAAGTGTCAACATTTACCTTTCATGGCAGAAAATTTCAGTATCTCATTGAGACCAAAGGAAAGATTATAAATTGGGAGAGAAAGAACACAACCTCAGCAAAGAAGGTGCCAAGGGTGAAATAAGAGAAGTGATTTGCTTTTAAGACCTGTTATTTGTATTTCCCCTCTTCTTAGTTAATAGGAAAGGCTTTACTCTGAAGACTTTGTTTGCCTTTTTGAGTGGCAGAAAGACCCAAATAATGATGCACTGAGGAATGGCTTAATTTTAAACAAAAACAACCTCAAATTGTGTTCTTTAATGTTTTGTAAAACTAAGCATCAAGTTATGCTGGCTTCCATTGTTTTGAGAAACAAAATCTTTTCCAATAACAGCAAAGGAAAAAAAAACAACTATGCAGATCACAATCTCACTGGAAATTCTATCATAAAACTCAAACATTGGAAAGATACAATACATATATTTAAATACCTCAGTGTAAACATTCTGATGACATCAGCAAAATCTCTGTGGGATCCACATTAAAAATCACTGTAATCATCCATATGTAGAAAAAACTTTTAATATAAGGCAATGCTTGTAAGTCCTAAAAATAGTATTTGTCCGTTCAGACATGTACCCTGTCACCCCTAAACTCAACACTAAAAGTAGAGGGAGATGAGGATGTGATGGTGACAAAGACAGCTCACAGTTTTTTGAATACTTTGTGTCTGATGTTTGTCTCCTTTTGTGAGGAAGCAAGAGACTGAGAAAATAGCTCCTCTGCCACCCTTCATGTCAGTATGAAAAGTGGTATTGTTGAAATGATAGCTAATGGTCAGAATCCTTTAAATAGCTCTGTCAGGTGTGCTTGAGCTATCTGACTGATTTTTATTTTGGCTTCTTGACTCATTTGTCCATAATGGTTTGCTTTTGCATCCAGGAGGAATGTGATGCTCAATTAGGACTCAGTCATGCGGTGTGCTAAGAGGAAGTTACTTACCTGTTCAGTAATTAGAGGTCTTTGACATGTGTTATCTCTGCATGCATTTTGCTCTATATGTGGGTGTGCATACCTGTACCACTGGAGGCTCTTACCGGGCAGTGCCTGTCTGGCAGGGGAGAGCAGCTTCAGGAGTGATGTACAAACAGCATTAATCAAAGAAGGTTTCATGTTCCTCTTGTTTTAAGGGGGAAGCAATCAAGTTGAATGGGAATTGGCTCCCCATAGGGCCTCACAGGACCCAGTGAAGGGTTAGGCAATTTGTAGGCAAGACAGTTTTGAATTCCACACTGGAGGAACTAGCTGCTCTGTCCCATTCGATTTTCCTCAGAGCTCACAGCAGCGTGGAAACCACTGGGGATGCAGACATTAATTGACCTGACAGTGCATTAGAAAGACATTCTGGCTCTGATGTCTCTTGAGAAAAATTGGACATGTTGTGCTTATGCTGCCTACTGATGGGGTTCACGGCTAGATACCCCCACTTCTGAAAAATGAAGACAATAATCAAACTTCTGAGCTCCCATTTACAATGTGAGGAAAAAATGCTTGTGGAGATTTCCAGCTGGTGTTCTCCATGGGCAGCATGCACGCCACTGACAGAGTGCTCTTACAGGCCATACACAGTTATCAAAGCATTGGCTTTGGTGTAGGAAGACTATTTTTTGCCTTTTCTTGTATCATGTCATTTTCATACTACCCAGTGCTAAGCTAAGGGCTGATTTCGATGGATGCAGTGGCAATATTGCTTGGGCTAGTTACTGAAATACTTCTGTGAGACACCGAATCTTGGTGAATTCATGCTTTATTTCATGTGTTCCACCAAATGGGTTTTCTCTCCTAGTAGCAATCCACTCTTTGACTGCTGTTTCTGTTGGCATGGGAAGAAAGTGTTTCCTTACAAACTTCTAATTACAGGATTGGGGTTTGGAGCATATGACACACAAAGAGAGGAGAGCTGCATTGTTCAGACCGAAGAAGAGAAACAAATAGGGAATCCTTTTGCTGCCTGCAATAGAAGATGACAAAGAAGATGGAGCCAGATCCTTGAAGGTCCACATTCCAACAGTGATAGACTGTGGACACAACTGACAATATGGGAAATTGCAATCAGGTGAAGGAAAATTTTCTACACAGTGAAGGTACTCCAACATCAGAACAGATTACTGATGCCTCTCCATCTTAAGAGATATTCAAAACTTGACTGAGGCAAGGCCCAGAGCAACCTGATCTTGAAGTCAGGCCTGTCTTTGAAGTCATTCCTCCTTTAAACTGAAAGCAGATCTAAAGGTGAAGAGTAAGGGATGGACCACATAACTTTCAGAAGTTCCTTCTAACCTAAATTATTCTGTGAGTATGTAATTCTGCTTTCCATCCACCTTGAGTTATTTAGATCTTTTACGGAACAGAAAGCAGCATCTCTGGGCTGTCCGGATAATGTAAATATCCTCAGGCATGCCTGCAAACAATAAAGGTCAATTCTCATGTTGTGTGTGATGTTATATGACCCAGAAGAAACAGAAAAGAGACTGGTGACATTTAAGGATTTGATTAAAGTCTTTGTAGAGGTTAATATATGCGTACTGTCCAGGGATTAAGCTTTGCTCCAACACCTTTCAGAGTTTTACAGACTTCTCATTTACTACGAGGGAAAGTTTGAAAGAGCTTACTGAGTGCTAACGCTACTTATACGCACCCTTTTAACTGCTATAACTATTCTAAGTCTTATAGGCGGACTACAAATGCCAGCAAACAGAAGTGCAAATTTCTATATAAATAATG
Source organism: Numida meleagris (assembly GCF_002078875.1). NCBI lineage: Eukaryota > Metazoa > Chordata > Aves > Galliformes > Numididae > Numida > Numida meleagris. Next base: position 144,286,884 of record NC_034409.1, read on the forward strand.
GCAAAAGCATTTACATCTGTCTGAAAATGTGCACCTCTGAGGTCAAGCACTCCAAGCTAAACTCCCTGACCTAGCTGAGGAATTACTCAGTGACCACTCTGAATCTCAGTCAATTAATCAGGGTACTTAGAGTCTGAATTGTAGAATGGCCTCTACTCCTTTTTCCTCTTGAGGGTTGTACATGATGGGAAACAGGGACAGGTAGGAAGGATATAGTTCAGTTCTATCCTTTTAGAGAAAAGACCTCACTCTCCATGTAAGAAACCTTAAAAGGGCACAAGAAAATTAAAGGAATAGTTATGACTTGATATCACTCGCTAAGCTTTGATGCAGGCATGCATCTGCACGGAGCAGAAAAATAGGGAGCGAATGCTGAATCTCAGAAATTTTTTAGATAGCTGCTATCGGGGATTCTGACAAAAAGTTAGGTTACTGAATGAGTTTTCAAGGCCAGAAAGGATGGATAACTGTTAAAGATCATCTATGTCTATGACATTTTCATGGTAATGCATGAGGAAAACACAGAATGAAGATGGAATTTGTTTTCTGTCACCAGCACGACCATAGGCTACCTAAATTAACTTTTCTCATAGACATAAAATCCTCCTAAAAACGAAGCACAGTTTTTAACATGTATTACAAACTGACTGACCTCACTGGAAAGATTTGCCCTTGGCAAGAGTGTATTTTCTTTCTCCCTACACTTCTGATGATGACTGAATACTGTAATGAGGAAGTTATTGTTGTTGTTATGTAGTTCAGCTAGGTGACAAATTAGTACTGAAAACATTCAAAACTGTTTGGCATGAAGACCTCACCAGCAGCTTTCTATATAATTGTGATGATTTTGTACAATGATCTCCTAAGGCTGTTTATTACCAAACTCTTTTAATTCGTCATACTTAATGAATTCACATTTTGCCACGAACATTTGATAATTTGAAACTTGAAAATGCACTAACAAGACTTATTTGTTTCCAAAGCAGTTCAACTACTTGATTTCCCTCTAGAAGATTATCATGTTTGAATGGTGCTTATGCTTTCTATACTTTCTATATCTATCTATTTCGTCAGTGTGATGATAAAAACATCATGTGGCAAGTGCGTGCAGAGGCTCTACACCTGCACATGGAGATTTGTGCCACAGATTAGTTTTATTTGAAGTTGGAATAATAATAAAGGGATCATCATCTTGTCCTTTTTCTCTTTTAGAAATTAAATCTGAAAAGAAAAAAATCGAACTTACTATCTATTTTTCAACTAGATTCATGAATGAAATGAATTCATTTGTGGTTGGTCTTGATGATCTTTACAGTCTTTTCCAACCTGAGCAATTCTATGATTCTATGATTCTGGAGAATTATACCAACCTAGGTGCTCTATAAATGTGAAGAATGGAGGATTTTCTATTCTCTGTATAAGCAATTTTTTGGGAAGCCTTGGAAGAATGAAGAGACTCAGTGTCATCAATTCTTACAGGGATGAGAAAGATCTCCCTAAGAACTGCAAATGGATCTGTAGGCTTCTGGTTAGAACAGAAGATAGACAAGGTATATTAATGCCTCAGTGGTACCTGATGCTTTTAGGGGCAGAGATAGAGCTGCAGCCCATGAATTTAGAAAAATATTGGCAGCCAAATCAAGCCAAATGCACCTTAATATGTTGTCTTAACCTATGGCACGTGAAACAATGAGATAAAAGAGTTCAGGGTTTGTAGCTATTTTATCTTAAGAAAGGAAAAGGAAATTTCTCTTTTGTTACGAAGCTTATACAAAAATCCTATTGTTAATGATCCCATTCTAAAAGAACTGAAACCCTGCAGGGAAGTTGCTGGGTAGAGATATCTCAGCAGGGCAGTGGTTGCAGCCAGCAGATTGTACAGCAAACACAGCTGGTGGGAGCAGCTATAAAGAATAAATCCAGCCCAAATCCGCAATATATATTTTCCCATGATATATCTGAGATTGTCTGGATGTGTAAGAAGAGTGATGGGACAAGGTAGGGGGTGAAGAACTGGAAAAAGTCTGTCTGTTAGAAAAAGATCCATGTGTTCAAGCAAAGGCCTTATTGCCATGGGTCATGAGGGGCATCTCAGGCCAGAGCATCTAGAAACTCTCCTCTCTATCAGTATCAGAGCACTTGGAAAGAAGTCCTCACAGTTTTTCTGAAAGATGTTGCAAAATGGACTGAAGTTGCAGCTTCACCTGAGATATCGGCATGTTACAAAAATGATGTACCTTCATCTTCTTTCTCAGTGTTTTTCACAATCTAGTCATTAAGAATTGTGTATGATTCCGACAGTAAATTCTAAATAGAAGAGCACAGAGTCTTGTGTTTACAGAAATAAAGATTTGTAAGCCATTCCCTTTCTCCTGTAGTAGTAGCAATGAAACTTTCTGTCAGCTGGTGACAAACTTACTTTTAAGAAGCATTGAATCTCATTACTGTTGGGATCAGCCCAAACACTTGTCAGCAAAAAACCTGGAACTAGCATCAGTGGTGCCATCACTACCCTAACCTGTTCAAATACAGAGCTTAGTAAATGCTATCCTACCACCTACAGAAGAAATTCTTAATTACACTCCTTCAGCCCTCATTTTGTTTTCAGAATGTAGAGTTATGATGACCTTCTCTTCTTGGATGGCACTATATAAACCCTGACTCTTCATTCATATTTAGCTGAAAGGATTTTCATCTAGTACTGTGCAACAAATCAAAAACCTGCAGGAACCTGCAGATATTTTATAGTCAATCCAGCAGGACTCTGCAGTTTTCATACTGAGTAGTAATATACGACCTCGACAAGACCCAGGCAAGGGCTTGTGAGAAAGACTGTGCAGGTTTAAAATGATTGCTTTGAACATAGGAAAGAAATATGGGTAATCACTGGCACCCCCTGACCCAGGGTAGTCTTCTGAGAGATAAGTATATGGCAGGAGACAAAGAACATCTGGGAACTGGCAGGTTTTGCAGCTAGGTCGCACCACTTGAAACTGAGATTTAAACTGATGCATGTATAAATAAAACTTCTGAACACTGCCCTGAATGGGGGCAGGAAGGCTTGTTCTCCCTCTTGTGACAAGACATTTTAAGCACTGTCAGACACTGGAGATGGTGCTTACTTTTCAGACTCCAAATAGCCAAAATAGCATCAAAAGTAAAGCCTTAAAAAATCACAAGAAAGGTTTGGATTGTTCTGAGGTGTTACAACACGCTGTAACTGGGAGAAATTTACCTCATCACCTAGACTGTTCAAGACGTTACACAGAGAAAAGCTGACCTGTGTGACAGGAGGCTACTGACAGCCAAAATAAGCTGTGAGATATGGCACAACTGCCCTGCAGAGCAGTATGTCCTACATTTGTATTCCTCCTGCCTCTAATGCATGAACAAAAAATGAGGATTTTGGAGCTGGGATGTGAGGGAGAACAATCTTCAGCAAGATAATAATCTATCTTCTATTGTCCAGCAACACGGGAAATAATTCAAGGCCTGGTTAAAGAGAGGCATAGTTACCTCAGGAGGAACTTGTACAGGCATATGGAAGAGAACCAGAATAGCCACATTGTGTTTTCCAATGCAACATTAAAAACCTGATAGCTCCCTGGTCCAAGAAGTTGAGTGAGAGAGATAGACTGCGGTGCCTTGATTGCACAGAAATCAGCAGTGTATGTCAGGTGCATCTCAGAGGCTACCCTAAAGGCCTGTCTGTGGACAGTGGAGCCACCTAAACCTAGTCAACAAGAAATGCAGCACAGTGGCCATGTCCCCCCCTCTGCAAGGCGGTATTCGAACCTTTGTTAGTATAGAAAAGGCGTGTGGTCCCTATGCCAAGGTGGCACTTGTATTTGCGGTGGAAACAGTGAGCCTTGCTCAGTCTGAAAGATCTTTATTTCTGCCCTTAGAAGGCTCCAAAAGTAAGGTAGGCTTGGATATACTCCACTACTTAAATTTTCTATTACTTGTCAGTACACTTTCATCACCTACTCAGCAGATATATTTTAAATTAGACTTCTGTGCTTATTTAGTTTCCTACGTCAATCTATTTGTTTCCAATTTTCGGTCTCAGTACTGGGCTCCAGCTGCTTGAAAGTATGATGCAGTGCCCTATATCTTGAAAGTACCTGAGTCCACTATCAGAATTAATTCCAGGTGGGCAGAGAGTAGGTGACTCTTTCAGGTAGTGTCTGATTTCCCTGCACTTGTTGATGTTCTCAAATGGTCACAATGCTGCAGGTGGTTGTATAAATCAGGCCATAAATAAAGCATGAAAAACAACTACTTAACAGTCACATAATAAAGTTCTGTAGTTATTGCTTCTCAGTGGCTTCAAAATCAAATTTGCCTTCAATATAAATAGAGTGAGATTTTTACTTAATTAGCAGCCCTCCCTTGAAATAGGGAATTCAAGCACTTTATTTCTAGCGTGGGGGTTATTCTAGCTTCAAATAAAGCGCATTACAGACACAAGAAAGAAAAAGCTAAGCTAGCTCAAAATGGAGCTAGGGAGTTGTTTAACAGCACAGGGAGGCTTGCCTACAGTATGCTGATGAAACTTTACCTATCTGTCCCATTGGTTCCATCTGGTGCGGTGAGCCAACTGAGTATTTCTGTGAGCTAGAGAGCTAGAAGAGAGTTAGCTGTCTGCAGATGCATTACAGAACACCTGAGACAATTTAGGTGAACTGGGAAGAGCAGGTATGAATGTCATCAAATATTGTATCAGCATCAAAATTAAAACAGTATAACTGTACTCAGGGGGGTGGCAGGTGGCCATTCAGGTATGCTGTAAGACCCTAAGAATCTCCTGCATATTCAGCTCACAACTACAGCCCCAAATAATGCTTAGATCTATGCCTGCTATGGCAAATGCAATCTCTTAACTCCAGTAAAGCCTTGCCATGTACCTTTGTCAATGCAAGACTGGATTCCTTTAGTGCACTCCAGCTTGAGTGACCTAGTGAATTAGTCTGGAAAAGGGAGTAAGCACAGAATATAATGGAATATAACCACTGCTTCATTGCTTTGGGATCTGTTGTGCTAACACACAAGCAGTAAATCTTTTATCAAGATCTATTTCAAGTCTTACCAATTCTCCTGTAAAGAAAATTCCCAGCTAAATCTTTATCTTCTGAATTAACAGCTGCAGATTAGTTGATATTGCAGACAAACGGAACCCAGTCCTAACCTCCTGCAAAAGGTATTTCACCCACTGTCCCTGCAATTGAATAAAGAGGGAAAATGACAGGGAGAACCCATCAGCCTCTGCTAGAGTTTGCTCATGTGGTTATACATCCTTTCTGTAAAATCTAATGCCTTATTTCAAAGGTAATTTTTTCTAACTTCAGCATCCAAACATAGGCACTTACTATGTTGTTGTATAGATTAAATTATTCAGTACTTAGACTTATTTTCTGTTTGGAGCCACATGCACTCAACCACCACTTTTTTGATAGTCTGAGTGGATAAATTTTAAGTTTTCCAGGGTAAGGCATTTTTTCTAACATTTGCATTCGTTTCACACTGTTCTGACTTTTCACCATCCCTGTCAGTCTTCTTTTAAAAAATACATGCTCTTTTATTTTATTTTTATTTTTTTCCACAGAGATGATTTGAAGAGCTTGACTCCCTGCATCTGGTCAATGTAGCCCTTAGCCCAGAGTTTCCCATGACATATGGGTTACACATCCTCAGGTCTGCCAGGTACCTGGTCAAAATTTTCTGAGGGTGATATTGGGATAGCAAATGCTAAGAAATCATTGGAGGACTGTGTTAGGTGGAGGAGGGCAAAAGCGAGTTGACTTTGTGCCCTAGCTGCTGGCTTTTAGGAATGGTTCCTAGTACATTTCAAACGGTTCCTTTGTCTTGGAGGGTATTTATTAGCATGAGTGTAAATTGTGATGGAGAACAAAGTAGCATGCAAGCAGTGTGGCCACACAATATTCTGGTCTTGATCATACCCCAGCCCTTTCTTATTCAGTGATTTAAGTGGACCCATCTGTTCCCTAGTCAAACAAAAAAATAAATCCCTAGTATTCCTCAGTACTGCATCTGTGACGACTAGATGGAAATGTTTACCTGCCTTTTTCCTGCTATCTCCACAGTCCCTTTCAGCCTTTCTTTGTAGAGCAATACTACATTTTGTAGGTCTGAGTGGTAGCCACTTTTCCCAGACACATGACTTTGTCAGTGTGTTTCATCTAAACAGACTACTGTGATGATTACATAAACAGAATATCATAAGTGATTCAGATTAGATAACTCCCTTGGGCTGTCCTATTTTATTATTATTTGACCAATCTTTGTCCTACCTGCAAATCCCATACTGATTTCTACCTCTAAAAAAATTGTATGCACCAAATCATCATCATTTTACTTTGGATTTTAGTAGTTGAACTCTTAATTGTCTACTTCAGCTTGGGAGAAAATACTGTAACATTTTCACAAGCTCCCATTTACTTTTCTCAGTCTTTATCAGATGGCGTATAAAATGCTCTCGGGCACTTTGATAAAAACAGGTCAATTATGTCTTTTCTGAAAAATATCCGTCCCTCTGCCATTTTCTTTTTTCTAGCGTCTCCTGTGCTGTTCACACTGGAGAGTGCATTGCTGCTCTCTCTCTTTCATTACATCTGTGTCTGTTACTGGTTTTGTTTCTTTGGCCTTTTTATTTTTTTTTGAAGAAGAAACCTGGGACAGAGGAAGTATGAGGGATCCAAAACTGTGTGCAGAGTATGCACACATACAACTACTAGGACGTACTTCACTGCACCTATGTTTTGTGTCCTAGCTTACTAGCTTTTTTTTTTCAGTACAGTAAGCATAACATTAACACTCCCAAACTCACTGGAAATTGATTGTCCATACAGCTATCCTGTACTACCAGTCCCGAAAGCAGTTTGACATGGGCCAGTTCCCCAACCCAATTTTCTGGCATGGTTCAGAAATGATTGTATACCAAAGATCACACCCCCAAAAACTGTTCAAGAGACCATGGTCCCAACCATGATTAAGACAGCAACATAGCCACAACCAAACTATCTCTAAGGGTACTGTTTAAAGGACTAAGGCATTTCACGAACTCATACCTTGTTGCTGTACACCACTGCTGTTCACCACAAGTAACATCTCACCTCACTCCAGACACCTAAAATTTAGGATAGCCTACCTGTCTGCATTCCCACTGTCATAATTTCTAGAGACCTGTTTAGCCTACCCTGGGAAAGCATGTGGGGCTTAGATGACCAGCTTGGGCTCATCTTTACATTTTACGTTGCTGAAGTTATGCCAGATCATTCCTGTTTTGTGCATCAAAACCAGGCTCTGGGCAATACAGATTTGGATACAGAACTGACTGCTAACTGACAACCTCAACAGCATGAAATACGTCCTTCTAGGGGAGATAAACGCCATAAGCAAGATTAAGAACTGACACAGAGAGCTCTGTGCTATTTAGAAAGGAATGAAAGAGGATGGACAAGAGGCACAGCTACATCATAGTAGTCAGAGCTCTTTGAGCTAACCCCAGCCATGCTGCCTACAGACCTACAGGCTGGATGCCAGTGCCATTCTGACGGAACCTGTTAGTTAGACCTGCAGAGAGGCAGGCCAAGAGGTGCAGAACAGTGCTGTGATGTCATTATTGCCTCTAGAACCCAAGCTAGCAGCACAGTGCCAAGTGGAAGAGGTGTGTCAGCTCACTCAGAGCTGGCTTCTGGCTTTCTAGCTGGTGTTACTGCAGAGCACAGAGATGACCCATGACACCACTTTAACTGTGTAGTTCAAAACTGGAGGGATTAGAACAATGGTGTCTCCTTGACTGAGCAGAAACCATTAAAAACTTTGCATAAGGGAAGGAAGCAAAAAAGAGACCTGAGAGGGATGGCAGCTTGCCACTAGGTTACTCATGGGCAATCATAACAAGCAGACTCATAGGGATAAAGCAGCAGCCACAGGATGAGGTCTCATCCTATGAAGACTCTGCATTCCTCAGATGAAAACCTCAGGGGTCCGCTCCTCTTCTACACTGTGCAGCTTTTAGGCCTATTTTCATTTCAATAAGGTATCATGGAACTGGCAATTAGCCAGCCTCATTCTTTCTTCTCAGCTCTCCCTGTCTCACAGTACAGTGAACTGTGCAAACTCTTGAGGCAGATAACGTGTCTATTTGGTGGTTTTTTTTTTTACTCCTTGACAGTTATAAGCATCTTGATTAGCTGATGGCCACAGGCACACTGTGACTCCCAGAGGGTAGCTCTGCCAGCAACTGTTTGGGAACAGGCACCCTGACGGATGAAGCCTGCCTTGCCTCTAGAAATCAGGGTCGTCCTGGTGTGTTGAGACAAAAGCTCCTGAAGCAATTTTTATGAGTGTCTATGAATCCTGGGATTGAAGCTCAGAGCCCGTGAGTGCAGGACAGCGTTGCTGAATACTGACAACAAGATGATGCACAGCTTCAGCCTTAAGTGAGATTTATGGCTAGGGCTGGTTATGATGCGAAGAGTTTATCACTGTCAAAAGAAGGAGAAAAAACAGGCTATGTCCATTTTAAGCAGTTAATTGCAGAGGTTGTTCACTGGTGAATGGAGGCACAGACATGGGATGTTTAAAATTTTCTTGCTTGGGTGCTTAAAACATCTCTATTGATGGGAAGATTTGTTTAGACCACGAATTCAAAGTCTGAAAGTCTGAAAAACTCAGCTGTATGTATGTGTTGTATCTATATGATACAAATACACAAATATATCATTTTATCACAAGGAACAATTAAGATAAAGATGTCACAGATGCTCTGTCTTCTTTGGTTTAACATAACATCTTGCATAAAAATAATGCTCCAGCATAACTGTTGGAAGAACTTGAATTAATTGCTCAACACTGATCTCCCAAACAACATATTTCAATTTTTTATTAACGTAAATAGACAGCAACTTAATTGAGGGGGGGGGAGAAAACACAGATTAAACATGCTTTTTATTCTTTTTCCTCAAAAAAGAGAAGTCCAAGAGATAACAGACTTCTAGACTTATGCAAACTAAGAAAACCCCACTGCAATGAATGTTTTTTTCCCTGCACTAGTAAACTTTTTACTCTGTGCAAGTATAATTTAACAAGATGTCATGGTTTTATGATTTTCAGTTACTGGTATTCCACATCATAACATCATGTAGTGAATGTACCTGGTTCTCAGAAGAGAAGGACTACTACATTCCCCAGGGTACTTTGCTCCTCTGTTACCATTTCTGGCCAGAGAGAGAAGATAAAAACTTGCAGATCACGTGTGCCAATTTTTAGATAATGCTTAAGGATTAAAATGCATTCAAACCACATTTAATGTAAACATTTTATGTGTGAGATTATGTACATGGATGGTGAAAGGAAGTACTCACAGTTTTATCTGTAGTGGAATGAGTACAGATGGATTTAATCTTTGTGCATGTCCTTTCACCTTGGTGCATCAGTTATGTCATCTGTATAACAACCAGAAAATCTAGATAAATTTGTACTAGCAGGAAAACATTGGTGTTCCTCTTCTTACATTTAACGATGAGGGATGTAGAAAAGAAACATTTTAGTTTAAAATATGATTTGTACCACTTTCCTTTTTCACAAATAAGCTGAGCTCCTTAAGTGAGAAACAAATTGGATTTTATTTTAACCAGATTCATAATCCTCAAGTAAATTACTGCTTTGTAACAGTATAAGAAATCAATCTAATTCTATGTGTCAACCAGCTGCTCATATGCAAGGCTCCCTCTGTACAACACACCCCAGTGAAGTCAGAGGCTACTAACAGCATGAAAACCAGCAGTGCCATGCACTGGCAGCTGAGCATCCTTGTGCTTGGGGAACAATAATAAGAAAACACTGTGAATTTCCTCAGGTGCTTGGTGGATTGCAGCACACAGTGCTTTTTTTTTTCTTGGAGGAATATGACAGGATTTGGAGCTGTCTTGACCCAGCAGAGAGATAATTACTGTAATTCATTAGAGAGGCTTATTTCCATTTTTCATTACTAGAGCAAAACTTTACAAACTGTGTTGGAGGGAATGAGAGCTTTCATTTCCTCAGGCTGCATACACAATCTCTTTAATTCAAATATTTGATCCATCCTATATTGGTCGTCACATTTCCTGCCTTCTCCCTGTCATTTTGTACCATTTAATTTCTTCATGAACTTGCTCCTAGTTTTACACACTCTTTCAATTCCTCTATCTTGAGGCATACAACAAGTAAACTCATTGATGGTGATGAGTTCACAGGGTTTCTAGAGGCTCTAACATCAACCTTATGACATCAACATTTATGCTCCAGCTATGCAAAGAGAACACTTCCACACTGGGAATGACTTTAAACTCTGTCCTGTTTTAAGACTATTTATTTCCCCGTGTCCTTGCCACACTTTCTGATCAAAGGCACTTACATCTTAATATGCTTTCTTTCTTACAGATGCACTAACTAAACTATACATGAAGCTGAGTTTGTAACTCAGCTATTGTATACTGAGCTACAGCCTGTGGTAGAAGAAGCAAAAGGTTAGAACTCCACTGCAGGTTCAGAAGGAAGGCTAAGATGTAGAAAGAAATAATAAAAAGGAGACCACAGGTTACATCATTAAAATAAAGGAGAACTTTATGTTTATGACTGTAATTTCCTAAAGATTCTACTCACGATATGCAAGTAGACAAACTGAAGGCTCTTATTCCAACAACAGAAATACAGGTGAAGTAGAAAGGTGGAAAATCAGTACACTGCAATCAATACGCTGTTCTCAGTCTGAACAATCCACCTTTATGTTTGTCTCTTGCTGGGAGTCGCAATCTCCAGTACAGCTTTGCCTGGACTCAGCAAACCTGCAGATGTATTCCAGCTTCTGCAGCATCACACAGCAAAGGAAGGTGATACCCAATTATGATTTATTTATTTTAAAGCTCCACTTTAGAATTCAGTTCAGAACCATTCCTAAACTGGAATAGTTCACTTTTCTAATCTTTTGAAATCTATAAAATACAGCTGTTATCTCTTCTTCAACACGTAATAGCAGACTGGGTCAGAAGATTGCTATGCTTCATTTATTTGCATATTTCCATTTCTAGTCCTGACTAAAACCCAATAAAAAAAAGCATGCAAAGAGTTCCTGACTTATTCATACATTCTGTCTGTTTCTGAAAGGAAATATGATTTAATGGCCAAGGGCCAGGATGATCAGTATCCAAATTCATTTCTAATTCAAGTTCTCAGTGCAAAAGCTGTGTTTATATAGTTCTTAGATTAATAGAACTTTCATCATGTCAGAAGTCCTAAAAAGGATTGTACCCAGAAAAATAAGAAAAGTCCAATGATTTTCTTCAAACCACAAAACTGTTTGAATTTCATAAGGCTTAGGAGAAAGGGTGGAGTCAATTTTTATTTGAACTGGCTTACGCATTCTCCTTTTAAGTTGGTATGCTTCTCAGATTTTTTTTTTTTTAAAAGGACAAAGAATGTCTCATCTGTTATCTGACATATGAATTCCAACCCTTTATGAGAGGTACTATGCAATCCAAATCTATGCAATGTTTATAATTCCTTTGAAGGTGGTTTTCACAGTTTTAATCTCATTTTATTTTCATTAAGGAAAATTAGCAAAATTTCAAAAGCTGTACGTGGAGATGAGTGCTCTTCATGGAAGCTGGATGGCTGCTGAGTGCATTTCCAAGCTGGGCTATGCTTGTTCTTTCTGATTAGCTTGCTGAAATTCAAACTCCCTCAATGCCTGTGGATCCTTTCAGGATTAGCACCTCTTCTGATGAAGACTGAAGTTTGCTCAATCTATTTTGTATGATGTGCAGCCCAAAGGCTAAAAGCTGATGATCTTGTTGGTGAAGAGTGCCTCTTGGCTTTCCTTCTGTATTCATAACTGTACTGCTTGCCTCTTTTAGCTGCTGAGGAGACATGCCTCAAGAACCTTGGCCTCCCCTGGATCTGCACATGAGCATACTGCCAGTTCCCCAAACAGAGTCAGGATACTCCTGGCCACTTTGAACCTCCCTGTCTGCCCATTCACAACACAGGAAGGAACTGTTCAGGCCTCTCCCTACTGTTCCTCTCCTCCCTGTGCTCAAGGACACCCTCAGTGGGCAATCCAGCATCTTGCTCTACATCCCTTTCTTGGTGGCTGTCATACTCCATAGAATAATTTTTTTTTTTGCCAATCAAGCACTGATCCCTGCACTGATCCATCAAAATCATGTCTCCTATCTCCTTCACAAGTCACCACCCAGCCATATAGAAATAGAGTAAATGAAAGCAAGCATCGGGTTCCACAAAATTCTCTTCTGCATGCCATCATTTATAATTAAGGCAATTTGATATTCCTATGCTTGCTTGACCCCTATACGTCTGAGTAGAAAAGACTGCTTTGATTTGCAAATACAACATGCTATTCGTACAAATAATGGTTCTGATATCCCATACGGTTTGCTCCATAATTAAATGACAATTCCTAAACTGCTAAAAATATTTAAGTATTTGTAACATTTAAATATTAGCAATAAAAAATTCAAAGCACTTTCCTTACTCTGCCTTGTTTCCCCATTTTCTTCTGTAATTTCTTTATACTGACATGTTCTGTGTCCCTATTTACCTTTAGATGAACTTGAAACTGACTTTTAGCAGCTGCCTAAAGATCCACAGTTGGGATTCTATTCTCTGTCTGGTTTCTGATAACAGGCAAGGCTCGATTAACCTATCCCCATAAGTTACTATGGCAACTTCCACCAGAGAAGTCAGAATGAAGCATTCACAGGTATGTTCTTATCAGTGCACATTTCCTCTGTCTATGCAATTTAATCCATTAGAATTAAAAGGTGGATTGTGCAAATGAAGGCTAAGCTGTGGACTCTTTGCTGGTTTGCTATTAGCACAGATTACAGTTTAAGTATTGCTGGAAAACACTTCAGCAAGCCAACAGCTAGTGGAGTAAGGTCTCAAAACCAGGTAGCATTGCATTCAGAAGCAGAACAAATCCTGAAGAGAACCTTAGTATTGTTAATCCTGTTATTTATCACTATGACAGAACATTCTTGGCTGGTTTAGGGCATGGCTACTTGAACAAATGCAAAATAAATTAGGATTTTATAAGTGTTAGGCACTCTAGCATATCAGACGGGGAAAAATATGGGTCTAAACTTATTGGGTTTAACCTTAGCAAGAGACATGAGCTGTGTAGTCACTATGCGGCAGCTGAGCCCTTCCTGAAAGCAAGGTAAGTTTAATTCTATTTCCTTTGTGCACGGATAGTTTCCAGGGTGCCTGCCATAAGTGTCTGTGGACAGAAAACACAGTGCTAACAACATGGGAAAGTTCCTGCATGTGCTGAGTGCCTGCAGAGCTGGGCTGATATGCTAGCCTGAGAGGGCAGCCTTGGTCATTTGGTCCAGGAGATCAGTTAAACCTTCAGGTAGGTAAGACATAGAAATATCCTGGTCACAACTCTCTTCCCTCTTAGAATGACACCCTTTTAATCTGTTTTCTCTCTGATTAAGGAAATGGCTGACAAGAGAGTGTTTTCTCAAGGGTATGAGTGGTCTTGAAGTGATTATGGTGCCTATGCCATGGGGAGATGTTAAAGAAAAAATGGCATTGAAGAATATGTCCCTATATATCATTACCTATTTTCTAGGTTTCTGAAGGAGTATTTGCCAGCTGTGTTATTTCACATTTTAGCACAGAAATAAATCAGTATTATAACCTGTGGGAAATAGGATTTTTTTTGTCAAAGTGCTTCCACAACTTGCTTGAGAATTCCAAGGGTTGTGTCCCACAACATTAATTTGCAGCTGGTCACATTCCTGTGTGAACTGCTGCACATTTCACAGGCAGTATTTTTCCTCCAGTCAATCTCCCTCCTATCTATCTATATTCAGTTGTCTTCATGATAGAAGAGATTTTTAAAGGGATTCAGTTTCGCCACAGTGATTTTTATCAAGCGAGGGGTGACTTGATGAAAAATCATGATGAAGGTGGGCCTCTCTCAGCAGGCAGAGAGGAGCTGAGTTCACTGCTTCTCATCCAACAAAGGCCTTTACCTTGGGTGAATTCTGGCTGTGAAAAAGTAGTTGTGCCAGTGAGTGGCCTTTGTGATAGCAAGGTGGGGTTGAGCCAGGAGCTGTCCTTTCCTACCAGCATGATCATTCTATCTAGGAGAGGTAGGCTGCAGATAAAAACAGCGGTGGTTTCCCAGTCCCATCCCTTAATAACACTGACCACTTGAGCAAGTGCTCTGTGCCTCAGGAAGAGGAGAGTATTCAGTCTTCAGGAGTCCTGTACCCTGGACAAAAATTATTATATATATATAACAATTATTATTATTGTTCTGTGCTTAGAGGTGAAATCTCTACTATTGACTGAGCATCAGTGACAAGGGGAAGACTGCAACAAATTTCTCCTCTTTCCCTCCAGGGACAAACTGATATTGCCAATTCAGACTTCAGGTATTATGGAGATTGTGTATTCCAGAAACCACTCACTCAATTCCTATAGTACAAATGAATGGTTAGAAAATCATACAGAGACAACAGGCAACGGCTAGGAACTCTGTATGTTCTACTTTACAAGAAAATAACATCTGGAATGAAGCTCTCATTAAGGTCTTCAAGACAGAAGCATATTTCTAACGCGTATTCAATGCCTAATTACCACAGGATGACCTCTTACTGCCAAAGCAAAATAAATATAGTTACTGTACAAGAGTACAATAGTGATTTCACTGTTTACCCAGGTTTACAGATTATAAGCTCTGTAAGAAAATGTCTGAGAATGAGATTTATCTCACAGTACAATGGCATCTACACTGGAAACAGCAGCTGCAGGGTACAAATGCTTCTCAATCCAATACAAGATTTCTAAATCAGCTCAGATCAACTGAGCCCTGAATGTTCCTATTTCCCTCAGCTGATGGCATGGGATATGCGATTCGGGTGGCTATACAATTAGATACCTACACTTGGCCAGTTGGTTTTTATATGAATGAATAAATAGCAGCTGAAAGGCTTTTTTTTTTTTTTTTTTTAAAAATACCTATTATTTCTAAGATTATAGATGTTCTCTGATTTTAAACCCACTAACATTCATTATAAGCTCATGGAAAATAGGATTTTTTCCTCAGGTTCATTTTTTAAGCAGCAATTTTTTTTTTCTTAAGTGATTGCTGTTTTTCCCTGCAGAACAAATGTGGTTTTCAAACTTCTGTTATTTCTGCATATATATCACACTTCTAATAAATGAGCACTGTAGGTACGTTATATTAAAAAAAAGAGTACTTCAAGCAATTGGCTTTTTACTTTAGTGACTATAGCTGTTACTTAGGTAATACAATTACTGTAACGTACTAGGTGTTTTTATAGGCTTGAATGTTTGAGGAGAAAAGAAACTTTCATTCTAGACCATTTGCATTTGGGTTCCTACATGCTATTTACATCATCCAAATATATAATAGGAAAGCAAAATTCCAAGTACTTTAAATTCATGCAGTTATCCTAGTGACTTTTAAGTGCTGGCTGTGTACCAGATGCAGTTTCCTCCCATACTAATGAATGGGAGTTTCAGTTCCATGATGCTCTGGCAGCATTACTCCTGTCTGAGTTTAAAAGCTCTCTGTGTGGGTGTCAGTACATGAGCTGTGTATCAGAGCCCCACCACAGTCAGTGAAGACCCAGGGTAGGATTCAGTTGCCTACACCCAGGTATCCACTACCTTTGGAAGCCTTTCTGTCTTCCACACGTCTGTACAGATTTCCTGTAGGACCTACGCCATATCTGAGGTCTTAGATACTGTTTTGTTTATAAAGAAGTTAAATTGCTTCTGGCAGGTTCTCGGTGACACCAGGTAAAGTACTTGCAGGTAGGCCAACAGCCATGTACGTAAAGAGGAATGGAACTCACCCAACTCATGAAGGGGCTCTCTGGCTATGCAGCACTCCTCAGGAAACAACCCTGGTCCAAGAGGAGTCCTCTTCTCTGTGGCTGGCTGGCCCTTGTATGGGCCCAAGGTGGTTCCACCCCATCTGGTCACTTGGGGAGCACAGTATTTGCCTGTGCTCTCTGGGCCAGCCACACCCCTTCACCAGGCGCTCAATCACCAGTTCAAGCTGTGACCTCATAGTTCTCCTGCAGATGCCTCTCTCTGTCCAGCCTATTGGTCTTTTAGGCAGTGGAGACCAGGGAGTTATTCAGTTGGCCAAGTGCCCAATTTTTGGTCTGATTTAAGCTCTTATGAATTTCTCCTACACCTCTCATTCAGTAACAAAAATAAGTCAGTCTAATGCCACTTCAGAGTCCTCTGGAGCATTCAGAAGACTGAAGAACTCCTGCAAGGACCTGATCACATATGTTAGTTCCTTGCAGATGCCTTGGTATTTCAGAACCTCTTCCCTAGCATGAGGCGTTTGTGTTTCAGCAATGAATCCTGCCTGCTATTGATCACTCTAACTAGCTCTTCATTGCTACCAGGGGAGATTAACAAACCTGGCTCCACCTGTATTATAGACACTGAGTTAGTCACTGTGAATATCACTTCTTTTTTTTTAACCAGAAGTGACATGCACATGGCATGTATTCAGTGCGCAAGAAGCAAAATACAAGAAAACCAACAGATGTTTACATATTTACTACTGTCCTCAGTCACCTTCACTTTGGTAGAGCTATCTGTGCAGAAATCAGGTATTGACTGCTCAGTAGGAGTTCAGCTAACACAGCTCTAGTCCTCTGCAAGCTAAGTATCTTGTCAAGTCCAAGGTTCATCATAGTTGACAGAGAAGCATTGGTACTTCAAAGGGTCTATTCATGTGATCTCTGGCAAGCGTCTACATTAGACTGTGGGAATTATGCTCTGAAAATGCCTGTTTTCTTAGCTGGCTGTGGAGGGAGCCCATACAACTAACTCCTACTCCTGTAGCAGTAGTTCACTATTGTTGTGTATCTCAGTACGGACCACTGGCCGAAGTAGGATTTGCTGAAGGATCATGAAGGTATTCCAGGGTGACTTAGTATCTGAAGTAAAAATACAGGGGCTATGCACTTTGCCCTAGTGTTGGTGCTATGGTGATGCTAGGGCCTACACCCAGACCTAGAATCAAATAAGTGCTGCTGGGTCTGTTAGCATGCATAACTTTAGACTAATTCTTAGCTGATGATGGTTAAACTCAGATATGAAGAGATATATCTTCTTCCTTCCCACTGTTATTAAAGGTCTTGGCTTTCTCATCAATTAATATCTAGAATTAGTCACTCAATCTTTTCTCTTTATAGACAGTTACATTAAAGAAGCATTCTGTATTGTTGTCCAAACAATCTAGACTAATACACTGATATAACTGCAGAATGGGAGAGCAAAGGAGGAAAAAAAATATAGGAAATCTTTTAAAATGTAAAATATTTGTTCTTGACTAAGGAAAGTTCACAAAAGGGTCACTATATGTATTAATCTTTATAGTTCCAGCATTTTACCTACATTTAACTACTAGTAGTATACATAAAAGTCCATAAGATGTCAATTTCTATTACAGCCAAGAAAAATGTGTGAGATGTTTAGCCTGGGAAATCAGTTTTTAGTCTGCTGTAACCTACTATTTGTTATTAGTGGAGTCCAGCATTGCACACTCCTGATATGAGTTCACAATATATCTGTGTGCTGCAATCTAGCACAATAAAAATTGCTGCAAAAGGCTCCAGAGAACTAATTGCCAGTACAGGGTAACACATATTTTCCTTTGGAGAATGAGAATCACTGCTTGCAATTCAGAAATAATCAAAGCTTTAATTTCTCTGTTAGCATCCATACTTGTGCATGTTAAACTTGAAGCTGAGAAGATATTATATAGTCTGTGATCATGTGCACAAAAGGACTCTCTAATTCTCTAGTGGTAAATGAACTGGTGATATATTACAAAATCCCTTTTTTTTAATGGAAACTTAGTATTGCTTTTAGAACCTGTTGCTGGTAGTCGTATTAACCCTGTAAGAATACATTGCAACATAACATCTTTCAGACAGGTAGTCAGTCATAGTTGTTACTCTCATGTTACTTGGAAGCATCTAAATGAGCATGGTTTATGTACTGCAAGTAGGGATAGAAGCCCTGCTACCAATTTCTTCTCTTAGTATCATGTCAAAATGCTAAAGTGCAGAGGATTTTTATACAGTCACTATCTTTCTGTAACATTAACAAGAACATTAAGAATTCACTTTCCTTCTGCACAGATTCATGCACAGGTGCATGAAATGTGATCTATCTTTCAGCTGAAAGAGCAGTGTTGATATATTTCCTACTTAGGCTCATCTTCTAGAGGCTGATAATAAAAACTTTCTGTATGTTGAAAAAAAAACAACAACCCTACCCTTTTTTGAGCAGAGGCAAAAATATCAAATAGAAGGAACTGGATTTTAATTCAGATTTACAGGGGGGAATTGCCATTGGCCAAGTAGTGCGGCCTCCAGAATGAACTATTTTTGCTGCACACTAGCAAGCCTCCTAGATACCTGGTGATGCCACAACAATAACTATGATTAGAAGTATGATAAGAAATATCTATCAGTATATTTTACAGATGCAGTTCTCCTTTTGTGCACTTCTGATTCATAAAGCCTAACTCAAAAGCCTGGTATTGCACTTACATTAAGACATCTACAAATTGGCTGTCGGAGCTAATCATTCAGACTCTCTTCATACTCAGTGGGGAGAAATGTGAAATTCAAATGGTAATTCAGATTCTTGTCATTTCCAAATGAGTACCTTAAACAAGGTCTGGAGGTGTCTAGTTCTCGCCACTGATTAATAAGAGAATGACACGATAGCTCAGACTTAAATAGCAACATTAGAAATGTTAAAAGATAGAGAAAATAAGTCCAACCTCATGTTTTTATTGATTGATATGCACACGTGCAAAATTTAGCTTGTATATCCTGCTTTTCTTTACATTAATAGCCAAGTTCAGGAATCACTTCATGCCTCAATAACTGAAGACCCTTGGCTTCCATTTTTAAAATCTTTGTGTGTAGAGAAATCTACTAACTGGGAGCAGATTCTGTTTGCAGATGTACATTATACTGCTTATACATCTAAGACACTCCTGGAAATGAGATGATGACTCTAAGTAGACTTTCACACCCATCAGATAAAGGAAGCTCAACTTCCTAACAAGTACATGTTTAGAAGATGCTCAAAACAAACACTGTGTTCAATGGGACAGTCGGACAACAACACATCCCTGTTCAGGCAAGGGAGACCCTGCATGGTGATCAAGATTTTACAAATGTAAAAAAAAAAATTATTGGACAATTAATTAAGGTAGAGAGCTGTCTTTCTGTTATTATTGGAAGGTAGTTTTTCCTTGCTTGTACTAAACCAAGTTTGAACAGCAAGCAGACCCATTTCACCTGAAGACAGAGGCAACCAGTGTAATAAAGCACTTTCTTAGTAACAGCTTCATGCACATTAGGAGTGCAATGCATCAGGGATAGCAGCATGCAGAACTGTTCAGCTGGGTTATGGAATAATATCATCGTTTTTAAAAACAGATCTCTGGCAGGTCTCCCAGGAGGATTCTGACAGCCACCATCATTCACTCACCTTTGCCACCTGAAACTAGTATTAACCAGAAAGGAAGAAGTGATAGCACAGATTTAAACTTACTTAGATGTTGCAGTGACACAGAAACTGAGAATAAACAAAATCTGATTCTACACAAACACCTGTTTGAGAAGAACCAAGCAAATCCTAAATCTGACACCAAATGACCACGACAAATGTTGTGAAATATATTTATTAATTAAATGTTATGTGTTGTATCCAGACAGCTAATAAGAAGCAGAACTCTAAACACATAAAATCTAAAACTGGAGGAACTGAGCACCTTGCATTTTACAGGAGTTATCTGCTGATAATTAACAGCACACAGGAAGAGATGGCATGTCCAACAGCACAGCATCTAGGCCTTGTGGGGGGAGTAGCCTGTGGGAAGTCAGAAGGCATCTTAAATACTTGTGGGAGTCTGTTAACTACACTCTTAAAAGTGTGACCAATACCTCCTGAGTTATGAAGTCTTTTACAGACTCACTGCATTTTTCCCTATGGGCTCTGTATGCAAAAGGTGTTTGAAAAATTCATTTCAGTATTTTAAACCCTCTAAGATTTATAAGTACTGGATTTTATTCTAGAGTCTCTTGAGAAATAAAATCCGGGCTATAAACATCCTATCTCAGGAATATTGTGCTATCATTGCATATATTTAACATTTCTAGACTCTGGACTAAATGGATTCTAACAAAACTCTGTTGTTGGGAGCGCTCCAGAGGATTTGCCAGGCAATTCAGATCAATGTCTTCAAGGTATATTGTCCTGTTAATTTTGGTCTACTGCTTTTATTTATTTATTTATTTATTTTTTGCATTATATTTTCTGCTTCATGTAGTTTTGGAGCATTGGGAAGGAATTGTTCACAACGGATTTCTTAGGTTACTATTGAGTTTTTTATTGTAACAAAAATCATTACACAATGGAATAAAATATACTTTAAAATATGAATGAATGGTCACTTAAAATACATCCCACTGTATTCCTGAATTAGCCATTTCAGGGTCTTTTGTTCACAGAAGCTGAGACTTAATTTACTTTTATTTTAAAGAAACCAGGAGGGAAGATAAGGCAACATTTTCCTACAAAGTGTGACAAAATATATTCACCTCCCTCGGGTAAAGAGCATGAAAGGTTTAATTTTCAGAGTAGGTGCATTTTCATCCACTTATCTATGCAGCCACTATACTGTGCTTGAATGTAAATCACTCCCCAAATGCTATGGCCAATTTCTCAGTTGCCTGTCTCCATAGTATGCATGTGCATTATGCATTACATGGTTAATAGTGCATCAGCTCCCTTGTGGAAAATCAAGAAAGCTTCCACGTCCTCTCAGAAGAAAACTTGGAATTATTTTACACACGTCCAGCCAGGTCAGGCTGCATTTATGTTCTTGGGAGAAATTCCAGGTGAATAAAAGCAGCACTGTGCTGTACGATGGCATGGTGGATTCAGAGGTACTTGAGGCTGCTCAAATGCAGGAAGTAGGTATGGCTACATCAGCATGTTGCTCTCTGTAGATCAGTTAGTCCTGCCAAGAAGCAGGATATAATAGGCCAAGCTAAATGCTGTGAGGTATTTCACAAGTGAGGTGATGCATCCCTGTGTTGTGCTGCCTTCCTGCCCTCCCCTTGGCCTGCTGAGGGGGCCTTTGTCTGAAACTCAGGGACCTCTGAAACTCACAAAGCTTCTGAAGCTGGGAAGGGTAAGGGGATCTACTTCACAAACTCACACAAAGCAGCTAAGTGCTTTGCCCAAGATCAGACAGTGAGACAGGGACAACTCTAGGGAGCCTGGAATGGCCTGGGAGCTTGTTTTCTTTGCTTGACTGCTGTCTCAACACACGGGCCCCACGGCTCAGTGCCACTGCAGTGTCTGCTTTGCTGCACATGCGTATGTGGGGGCTGAGACCATGTGGATGTTTTGGCTGGCTTTTAGTTCACCGAGGGAATGCATCCCTGTCTGGAAGAACCAGCAGCTCTAAGCACTGGGCAGAACTGAATGACATAGTGTAAAATTACTGCCAGTGTTTTAGCCTACATGAGACACAAAAGGTAAAGATGGTGAATCTGAAACTTAAAGAAGTGTTTTGCCTAGCATTGTACAAAGACAAATGGGAATGAAGATGAAGAATAAGAATATCAAAGCTTACACCATGTTGCATTGTCCTCCAGATAGTCCTCTGGGAAGCAAGAGGAAAACAGATTCAGAGAGCAGAAAAACAAAATGAAATAAAACAAAACAGAAACAAAACAAACAAAAGAAAAGAAAAACAAAACAGGTTATACCAAACAGGCAACCACAGAGAAGATAACGAGTTTTTAAAAGCAATAGATTTTAAATGAGAAATCTTAGTTCATACTGTACGAAAGCAGATGAGTTCCACGGTTAAAGTTATTTAGTTATTTAGTTATTTAGTGTTTATCTTAACATCAGATGCAATTGCTAGATGCCTTATCCTAAAGTTGTCACTATTTGGCACTTGGTAGAAGAGGGATAGGGAATGATTTCTCTGAGATGCTTAAATATGTACTTTATGAGCTAAATTGTAGTTTAGAAATATTTAATCGCATCTCAATTGCCTAAACCTATGTTTAGACAAATGAATGAAGGCCATCATTTCTGTCCATTAACAATGAGAAGTACTGATATTCACATCTGAGATAGTCATCTAGACATCAAACTTGGGAAGGTAGTTACATGTATTTATACTACTGATCTCTACATTTAATCACTAAAGTCCTCATTTTAGCTTCTGTTATAATCAGGAGAGAAATAGATTAGAATCCAGTTACCTAAATATAGGCATATAAAGTACATTCAGTGTTACCTAAATATAGGCACATAAAGTAAATTCAATAGTGTTGAGGTTCCATCTTGCATCCAGACAGGCCTTCTGTAGTTTTTCTTGTAACATTTAGACATCTTGAAAACCATAGGCATCTTAGTAGTATTAAGTGACTGTTTATGCAGCTGAATCCCAACTAGGGGACTTGACAGTTGGGTACCATATACTAGGCATCTTCTCAGGTATCCTACCTGGCTTTCAACCCCGATTCAGGAGAGCACGGGCATCCTGAAGGACTGTCCTATCTGCCAGCTCAGTCTGAGTCCTAGACACCCTGAGGGACCTCAAACAATGTTGCATATCTAAATGCAGATAACTAAACTGAGCCTTTCATTTCCCACTTGGTGAGAGGTGTTTCTAGCTGCAGGGGTGAATCACTCTCCAAAGACATATATTTCTCTCCATTGACTTCAGAAAGAGCCTGGCTTTTAGGCTTCATGGTGAAAAGACTTGATGGAATTGCCTGAGCACAGGTTCTGCTCGAGATGCTGCAGCATATTCTACCTGGCTCCCCTCTGCTGCTGCAGAGGTACCCAGGTCTTCTCTAGTTCTGCACATCAGTCAGTCCTTTGTTTCTGGTGCTCTCAGGAGTCTCAGATGGTGCTTTACACCCATGCTTAGACAACTCTCTCGAGCTCTATGTGACTTCCTAAATACATCCGATACATTTAAATTCACTTATGCACGCTTTTGGGCTTTTTCACATTTCTCACAATTAATTTTGATCTGTTTCTTCTTTGTTAAGCTTTTCTGGTTACCGCTGCAACAGTAACACATGGAAACCTCTCTTCTTCTTGAAATGCAGTGGCTGAATTAATTAAACAAGTTCAGCAAGGATGAAGAAGCACATTTTCAGAAGGGTTCAGTACCTGACTGTACAGTACAGGCTTCTTATGAGAGATCTGCTTTCCGCAACATACCTGATAAAATATGCTCAACTGAATCAAGCTCATAAACAGGAATATGAGCACGAGTTAAAAACTGATTCAGATATGCTACCTGCTTGAGATGCAGAGGAAATACTTTCTAAACTCGGTCACTTCTAAGGACATGCTGTCAAAGACATGAAAGCAGAATTCTTTGTTACTTCTGCTTTTGAGGCTTACATAGCTGGATGTTTGGATTTTGTGGTGGCAGTTGAAACTTAAATGGCCTAACAGTGTTTTATGAATAAAATATCCAGAACAGACTTCTGAAAGCATTACTATAAGGCTGACTCAATGAGGGAAAGTTCCTCTACATAAAAGCAGATAATAATTGTTCCTTATTTGTATTTCTTACATCTACAATAATCAAACGGGGCTTTAAACATTTGATGCTACTATCAAAATTCTAATCCTGCTATACATTTGTATTTAACAAGCAACAGAGAATGATTAGTGTGCGGACTGGAAAAACTGCTTTGGATGGGATTCTTCGTGTCCTGTTAATGATGCAAGGATGGAGAGGATCTAACTGAAGCTGGTCCTCCAGGCTCTGTCTGTAGTTAGTGAAGAGAGATATGTGATTCAGGGAATGATTCATTGCGTTACACACTGAGAGTCTAATGTGGGCAGGTTGAATGGTGCTCCTGTGAGGAAGGAGTGCAGCATTTAAGTCCTTCTGGATAAAATTACCCAGGATGGTGTGGGATGTAGGCAGTGACCTTTCCCAAGTGTTGCTAAGGGATTACAGCTCTGAAACAAGGCCTTCTGCACTAATCCACATAAACAGCCTTTCCTTGCTCCAGCTCAGATCACTGGCCATCTCAAACTTCAGGGATTGTTGCTCTCAACCAAAAAGGAAATAACATATGTATCACTGCCATTTGAAGATGGATTTGATACCAACATACGTAGCTAACAGGGCATGAATAGTTATTATTTTAAATATCAACAGCAAGAAAGACAAATAAGCATTTTCCTGTAATGCTGTTTGAAGTAAAAGCAATAATGCTAAATTCTTTTTTTTCCTCTTTTTCTGAAATATTGCCTCAATAAAGCTAGTTAAATCACATAGAGAAAAATCCCCTTTGGAAGTCTAGAAGTTATTATGAGTAATAAGGGATTACCTTCACTGGCAGTTTTCATTCATTACAGCCTTTAAAGGCCAGCAGCATATCTATCTTAGAGTTCTGCTTTATTCAAGATGCTGTCCAGTATTTTGGAAGTTTGTAGTGTAAAAAGATAATAATGTTTAGAAGTATTCTTAAGTGAACATGGAAGGTCTTATGAACCTTTTTCAATGCAAAAATGCTCCAACGGTTCTTTCAGTGTAGTGGTAATCCAAGCTGACCTGTGCTACTAGCCTTTCTCTTCATGCTTTTCCTTTCACCTTCCTCTTTTTCAGCCTTTAACTTTGACCAGAGCATGACTAAAGTCTACATGCTTCAGTGACCTTTAACTTCAACTTGGCAAGTTCTAGGTTAAGATCCAGACCCTACACTGCACCAAACAAAAAGGACTGCTTCTGCGAATCTAAAGATAAAGGGTAAAATTAAGATCCTGTCAAATATGGATTGAGCATGACCAGCAAGATTTTTTGCCTGAGATGCCATACTGTGTTATGAATATACTGAGAGCTAACTCTACAATGGAGATCTTTTCTGTTCCTCATTTTAGGATAACCAGGCTATACCGTTTCCAGAGAAAAAGAGGACTCAAAATATGTGGTTTAGCTGCAGAGCAATCCCATGTCCTGACTAGGAATGTGCTAGTTTTCATTTGAATTGCAACACAGATTGAGGGAATACAATAGATTGACGGTCTACAGCATAGGCTCTTGGAAGGACTTGGCACTATGGAATACTGTGGTGATCATCAAAGGAACTCACGGAATGATGGTCCAAGGAGAGATGCAGGTCTTGACTGAATTACTGTTTTTGGATGTCTGGTGCATATTGGAATAACCTCCAGACATTTTAGACTCATGATCAGAACCATAGCAAGGCACAGTGGTGCTGCAGTGCAGCTGGAACCCGTCAGGCACTCAGCAGGAGGGCATCCCACCAAAACCTCAGGCCCAGCTAACAGCAGCTGTTCCCAGCTGGGTGCTCCTCTGCTTTCACTCTTGCTGCAGCCCTGAACACGAGTCTCTTCTGCGAGACAGACCAACGCTGTGCAATGTTCAGTGATAAGCATGGAAAGTAGAGGCTGTGCTATACTGTCTGTTTTGATTCAGATACTTTACAACTCTTTACTTTTGCCCATTGGCTTAACCTTGAGATAATTGCTGAGATAGTATTAGAAGCTATAATAATTAGCCTACTATAAATCTTTAGATATTTAAATAGCAGGAGGATCATAATCTGAAATGGAAATGTGATGACTGGTAGTGGAGAAAATAATCTTGTGTTAAAGTCTTGTTTTGGAAATGATTGAATAAATAAAGCAAGATTAATGATCACTCATGTTTTAGCTGATGAAAGTCAATTTTTGAGATGGATAGAAATAAAGCAGTTGTTATTTTATAATTAAATAAAGAAGCGGAACAAATCAATGTGCCTTTGCAAGTGGATGTCTTGAATTAACTGCTAAATTTTTATTAAATATTTTAAATATTTTAATAAAATAAAAAATATAAAATGTTATTGTAGATTACTTTTCAAAGAGAATTCATATTGCAGAGTACCTTTCTTGGCTCATCTAATTTTTAGCTTGTGGGAAAGAATTTATTCTCTTCTAAATTTTCTAATACATAAAAAGTGAGTCATATTGTTCTCCTAGAATGCAATTCTGTAGTATTTCCAATGGGGGAAAAAAGATTTATTGAATGGCAGAACTGCTGGCATAGAAACTATAAGCAGTGATTATGAAATTATTAAAAAAAAATTGTCAGGAGATTATCATTATTCTACTGTATTACCAAGCCATTTCTACTTATTGAAGAATGGAGTACATTTTGCCTTACCAGCCTATCCAAACTTGTGCCAGCAGCAGTTGTAGGTCGCTCCTCTGGGTTATATGGTCTGAACCGTGTACTGAAGTTTTCAGGGACTGAACGGGAAGATCTCAGGGCAGGTGCTGGTTTAGGCTGACCACATCCTTGAAAAACCTGAAAAAGACATTGTAGGTTACACGACAGCCATAGAACAGAGGGAGGCTGGTGTTTTACATCCTCTTTTTACTCACATATATTTGAAACTTCATATTTGACTGACGTTTTGGTAGCAGTGAATAGAGCACTTGCTCAAAAACTCAGATTAATAATTAAACATTATTAATTACTCAGGGAAGATATAAAAACACATGGGGTGCTTAAAAACACCTACTTCATGAAGGTGATTATTTTAAGAAGTTAATAATTGAAAGCACAAACGAGTCCTTTGTGACAGGACTTGTTTCATAATTGTTTCAGTTTTTGTTAAACATGGTATTTACACAAAATCACATAATCCTTCTCTACAGCTATTCCTATCTGGTAATTTTGTTTGTAGTCTCAAAGAAAAGGTCAGTGATGAAATAGACTTCTGACTAGATTATTTTCTTATTCCCTAGCTAGCCTGATGAGAGAGCTGACTATTGCTATGTTTAGTGGGCAACTGTAAGAATAGTTGTCTGTCAGTGTGTTTGTTTCCTAGGTAAAAAACTAATGTTCAGAGTTATGAGATTTTTCATATTCTCTCATTTGGAAAAAAGTTTCAGTAGCATATATCTTGTGTATCCTAATGCGGATAGAAGACACATTTGACTATGAATATTAAGTATGTATCCCGGAGGAACTATTACAGAAGCTGGTCAACTGAAAGGAGGTAGAATATTCATGCAACAACATTTTTTCAAGTTCTCTGATGAAATAGGATCCTAGTATTTGCCTTCATGCCGTCTTTTTCAGTTCTGGAATAACCCTTCTTTTTTGTTACAGTTTGGCTGTTTTAACATTTTGCCACCATTCAGAAGAAAAAGAAATTAAACATCATCATTTATTGTAAGCTGCTTTTTACAAAACCCTAATGCCAGACACAAACTATTTGTCCAAATGACAAATATACGTGCTGGGAAAATTTTACATATTTCTTCTGACTGTAGATAAGTTACGCATGAGAATCATAACACTTTATTTAGATATCTATGAAATCGCCTTTGGCCTACTAAACAATCAGGCCATTTGCTTACAGAGACAAATGGCAATTATGCAGAACATGCAACTTGACTCTCAGAGGAAAGGCAAGTGTGGGCACTGAATCTTCTCCTTAACTTTCACAGAGTATGTTTGGCTACCTGTATGATCATGTGGAGATACTATGAGTCTTCGTAATTTAATTTTTCTTGTGACATACTGGAAAAAATAGCACAGATATAGTGGCATTTCACTTCATAGTTGTAGTAAGTAGTTTTGTATGAACAAAATTATTTACAGCCAGACAATAATAGAGGTAGAAATTAGATAGCAATTTTTAGATCATGGAAAAAGAAATCATTTAGTTTTTAAATGACCTGGCAAGAATGCAGTAAGGATGCAATGATCTGTAACTGAATTTTGAGTGCAAAAACCACATTTTCTAATTTGCATCCAGGTATTAACTGACAAGACAGAAAATGTAAAGCTGATACCTCAAATTAACAAATGCTCTCTAAGAAGAAGCACATTAAGTACTTCACAGAGCTGTTCAGACCAATTTATGGGAAAATGCGCTGGTGTTCCATTACACATGCTGTGAACTAGCAGCATAAACCCACTCTTTAAAAAAATGCACTTTATATATAATTGGTGCTGTCCACTTCATCTGAATTTAGAGAAGCAATTCCATTTGAAATTAAGAAACCAAAATGTAGGTGTGTGTATGTAGGTGTCTATATTTGAGCTAAACAACATCTAAGCACCCATCTTAGGCAGTGGAGATGAAAAGCTCCCTTTGGTTGCTTTCACATCAGCATCTATAATCATTTGTGATATCCTAGGATATTTGAGAGATCTGTTAAGACTGTCTTAACTCTAGACCCGTGGGAGACCATTCCCCTCTGGACTACAGCTGAAGCTCAGTTGGCACATCCTAAGTTGCCACAAACAGCAGAAAACCTCTGTGGTAAGGGATATGAACGAAGCCATGTGATCGAATCAGTGGAGCCAGTGAAGAATTACTTCTATTGAGCTGACTAAATGGAGGTATCTACTTCAGGATGAGCAAGTAGATACTGTAAAAAAGGAGTTCTTTTCCTAAGAGAACTCACTGTTTTGAATCCCAGCAGAAAGAATTTGTGAATCTATGAAGCTTTGAATCATACTGTTATTTAGATGTACTAGTGCTCAGTGTTTCCTTCTGAGTGTCTCTATTTGACTCTGCTCCATTGACTCTCTCATCTTCAGATAGAACAGTATTGATTTTTTTTCCTGAAGTGCCATTATATTCTTAAAGTACAGGGCTCTGGAAAGAACGCAGATAAATGAAGAGGTTTTGTTAATACAAAACTCTAGGGCTATTTTAAGAAGAAAGTTGGATAAGTAGCTTTATGAAGATTTCCTCCTTATAAATAATACATAAGTAGTCTGCTATGTCATGGAGCTCATTCATCCTTTTAGCTGAAGTAATTGCCAAAAAGGAACATATATCTATAGATAAAATGGCACATCCATCAGCTTAGATAGAATTAGATTTAAGACTCACTAATGGGAGACTCACCTATGGGGATAGCCTTTATGGAAGAGCAAAAAATCTTGACATGGTATCCAAATAACACTCAGTGCACACAAACATATCTGTATAAAACCAGATGGTTTAGAATGTGGAAAATAGTCAAATATATGTTGTGTTTTGAGGAGCAATGAAGGCAAAATTATGCTGATACAACAAAATTGGGAATTTTCTACATTTGGAGGAATTGTAGCACTTTTCTGCTGTCTTCTGTTTTCTTCCACTTCTTGTGAACAAGCAATCTCTGCAGAAGTCAGATACTAAATATTCATATTACTGAAATGGAACAGGTGTAGGATTTACTCTTTTACTGCAAGCAAGCAAGAAAGTTAAAAGTACTGCCAGCCTTACAGGAAGTTTGTGAAGAACTTCAAGCAAGTTTGTTTTGGCCAGGATTTAAAAGATCATAAGTGTTTGATAACTCCCTGAATATTCTCAGGGAGAAGGAGAATAAGAGTTAAGCATATGTCTGCTATGACTGTATTTTGAATATGAGCCGAACCATGAGTAACAATATATTGATTAACTAATTTTACCACTTTTATGTTCAAATAATAATGATGTGTCACTGCCGAATGACAGAGATTTCAGTAATGAAGATAAGACATCTCAGACATTATCAGGAGAAACTCAAGATCACTCAGAATCACAGAATCACAGAGGTTGGAAGGGACCTCTGGAGATAATCTAGTCCAACCCCCCTGCTAAAGCACATTCCCTAGAGCAAGTTACACAGGAAAGTGTCCAGGTAGGTCCTGATATCTCCAGAGAAGGAGACTCCACAGTCTCTGGACAGCCTGTTCCAGTCAGTGCTCTGTCAGCCTCACAGTGAAGAAATTCTTCCTTGAGTTTGTATGGTCTATCTATTGCAACCTGATCATTACCAGATATTGTCCTCAGAGACTACTGAAGACTGAGTAGATCCAGGTAGCCAAGCCTACTTTTAAAACGTACAGACTGCCTAGATTGATAATTTTTTCACTCTCCAAGGATGGTTTGCAGAAGGTACTCTGCCAGGATTGCTGCAAGCGTTAGATGATGAGGCTATGGAATTTGGTTGTGATGATCTTTAGTCATTGCATATTTCTGGAAGATGGAAACTTAGGTCTGATTCAGAGCATGTAGATTTCTCTTGCAGAGAGCCTTGGGGTCTGACTTTGTAAACCATTGCTACTTTCTGAAAAGCATCTCCAAATATTGCAGCTGTCAGAAATGTGACTTTCTCTGAGGCAAAATAAGGACCTCTTGGGGCTGTTGCTCAGGGACATGACAGCCACACAAGGTGAGCAGCATATGAAGCTTAGAGGATTGTGGTCAGACTCTCTAAACAGTCAGTGCTGAATACAGACTGCAGAGAAACATCAAGAAAACAGAGGATTCCAGCCTCAGGATGAATTGGAAGATCTTAGCATAATACTAGTACCTGGTTAATGTGAACTGTGCTGAAAGAATCAACTACAGCCAGCTTACAAACAACAAAAGTCAATGACCTAGGAGCAGAGATGCTCCATTTTATGCAGTGACAAGTACTAGCGTATGGCTGAGCCTGTATGTCCTTGGTCAGAAGTACAAAGATAGGAGAGGTACTTGTGGCACCTCTATAATTTTGTTTCAATATTGATGTGCACCCATCAAGAGTGAAAGACAGAGGGTTTGTCTCTTCTAAGGAAATGAAAGACAAGATGTGAACTCCAGCAATAAACTCTGACTGTCTGCACTGATTAACTGTTAGCTCATGGGCTTTTTCTTGGACTGCTCCTACTTGTTCTTTGCTGAATGAAACAACCTCAAAGAACGCAGATCTCAGCAGTATGGAAATGAACTGGTCTGTGATACTCTGGCCTCAAGGTCAGGCACCGCTCCTTATCCCCCTTTTATTTATCAGTATAACTGTAACCATGAAGACTGCTTCTCAGAAAAATAGTTCTGAATAGATTGTGCATTATTATGTTGAAAAGCATGTACTGTTGGTCACTGAATTTTGCCTTTCTACGCACGGGAATGTACAGTAAATGTATTATACCAAACATATTTTTCTCAAATAAATTTCAATATATAATTGCAGATGGTATAATACAAAACATATATCTTGCGACACAAACTGGTAGTGCAGTTTAATGGGAATGGCTTTTGGAACAGAGCAATTTACAGAAATATTTGAAACAGGAGAGGGATGGATATTAGTTTAAATGATCTCTGGGTCTTCTGCCTGAAAAGGGGATGAGATCAGTGAGAGTTCCTTGAAAAAGTTATTGTTTGTTGTTATTTTTCCCATTCCTTTGAAGAGAGAAACAATGTACAAAATGGCCCTAGGTGCTACTGAGCAAAGTGTAGAGCCTCTTTCCAGACATCAGCCAGATTTTCAGTTAGAAAAAGCTGCATGTCAGTGTTGAAGAATAATCTGTGTAATATGTGGGTGTTGCAGGCATGACATTAGTGCATCATCATTTTCCCATTGTAAAAATGCGCTGACTGACTTGTGGAAAAAAGGCTGTGATTCCCAGTCACCACATTTTCAGTGGATACAGTCAAATGCAAGGTAAAAAATTGTTTGAAAAAAGAGAAAATAGTGTGATTTCAACACCCTGCCTGAAGCTTTCTGAGCAGTGTCTCAGAATATTTGACAAGCGTGGCTTTTCTCCTACATTAGATCTGCAATTGCATTCCGTGCACCCCATTACGTCTGGCAAGGTATCTGTCATTTTCACTGAAGATCTAAGTGGTCAGTATGTATAAGGGGGAAAAATTAGACAATAGATGAATGGTGCAAAGACTGCTCATACATCATCTCTATAGATTTGACATGACAGACATTGAAGATCATAGAACTGAACCCAAAGACTTTGCTTTCTCATACTTTAATAATAAAACACTTCTGTGGGTTAGGGCATGAAAAAAGAGGGATATAACCTAGGCAAACAAGGAAAATGCATTTCTGGAAAATAATGGTCTACACAGAAAATACAAAAGCCCCTCAAGCAAAGACAGCTCAGTTATCTGTGAAAATATGGTGAAATAAATTTCACTGATATGGTTTTGAAAAAATATTGGATAAGATTTCTCTTAGAAGAAAAAGCTTAGAGTGCAAATGGAATTTCAGTGATTTATTAACCTCTACAGCAAATAAAATATTTCTGAGGGATACGACAGACAGCCTGCTCTATTGCAAATGAGTAGTGAGATGATCTCGTGCCAAGGTGATGTCATTGGATTCTGGCAGGGAATGCAGCTTCCTGACGAACAGAAAAGCTGTGAGATTGGAGCAAGTGAAAAGGAAGCACACCTGAGCCTTTGGTCAGCTTTCAGAGAAAATATTGTCTGTTTCTCTTCTGAGGTAAGGGCTGAGTTTTCTGAAGCTGGCCTTTGATTCCCCAAACGTTTGGCTGATAAACTCATTGATCACTGCTGCCAAAACAAAGTCTCGTTGTGCAGGATGTAGACTGCTTTTAAAATCCAAATAACTTCACGGTAGTTGAAAGTAAAAGCATTTTGAAGGAAATCTTTATAATCCTGCAGCACTGGGCCTGTAAAATCATCTAATTTTGGATTGGCAGGAAGAATATTAACCTCAGCCTCCTGCCTTTTATCCCCACAATTTTCCCTTTCCCTTGGAAAGGAAGCTATGGAAGCTTCCTTGCAAGCAATGGAAACTCACCGACTCAGGTAGCAGTATCACCAGCACCTAACTGGCTGCTGGGAAATCCACGTGGGTGGAAACTCTCAATGCAGAGAACCTGGCAAACTGTTGACTTTCAGTTTTTTGAACTGTTGTGCTCTGATGCATATTAAGGAAAAGACATTAATTGGTGACTGCTGGCTCAACAGCACCTGCTACTGAATTCAAAGGACCTTATTAACGCAGGGTTCAGAGGTGGTGGTGATCTGTGTACACAGATGCACTAAAAATGGAAAGGAGGACGCTGGTATCATTAACTCTGTTTATCTTTATGTCAGAATCCAGACAAAACTCCATCAAACTGAGGTCTGCTAATCAGAGGCTGTCCAATGTAATGATATTTCCCTAGAGAGGCTATTAAAGGAGGTTAAATGGATCATTTTCTATTCACCTCAAACACATTGTGCTTCAGTCTGACCTAAACAGATCAAAATGTGTGTGGATGTTAATACGGGGAGTCGCAGATAAGACACAAGCAGAAGTTACCAGATGTGCTCTGCAGAATATTACTCACAGAGTTACCACTATTTTTTAGCAGTGTGTTTTCCCCCAGAGTTCTTGCAACTATTAATTTGAAGTTTGCTAAGTGGTACCTTTCTCCCTGCAGCTCCATTTTAGGAAACTTCTGGTTTGTTTAACTAGACAAAGGATTCGAAGGCAGCCCGGTGAACTGCTGAATGAATAAATGCAATTTCTATTGTCTGGACAACCTCTCTTAAGGCCTGGGCAGGAAAAAATGTGCTGGATAAGTTTTTTCTCCTCCTTGTGATAAGTGAGCAACAGAGAAGGCGTGACCCAAACAGTACCTTTGCCGACACCTGCATGCTGTTTTCTTGCATGTTCATGATGGCTTCAGAAATCTTGACATCAATAGGATCCATGACTGATTCAATGTTGAATGGTCCCTCTAATCTCTCCGCTACCAGAAGCATAGCATCTGTTAAAACACAAAGCAGCCATTCCCTTAAAGAAGGGGTACCTTCAGGTGCCTCAGGCAGACCGAGCGCTCCGGGCAGCAGTGTGGGGATGTGTGACAGTGGGGAACCTGCCTGCAGTGCAGCTCCCTGGCCAGCAGAAATACCTCCCCCTTCCACTACCACCACGGAAAGAGGAATAGGGTCTGTAAAAGTTAGATTAATAATAGTTGCCATAGCGTTATTGAGTTTGGGGTGCAATT
The DNA here is from genome assembly GCF_002078875.1 of Numida meleagris. NCBI lineage: Eukaryota > Metazoa > Chordata > Aves > Galliformes > Numididae > Numida > Numida meleagris. The sequence goes on from NC_034409.1 coordinate 144,320,806, forward strand.
ATTTTACACAGCACCGCACTACTTGAAGCAGCCAGTGCTCTGGAGTGTGCTTATGTGTTCTCTGTCCCAAGAAGAAGCAGGATGATAGCAATGAATCCCTGGTGTATATTCTTAGGGGTTGTGTGAGATGATGAGAACTTTGATATGATATATCAGGGTGTTATAATTAAAGCAGCTGTTCTTTCCAACCTTAATGATCTCATTTTCTCTCAATATGTACAGCAGATGAATATTGGATTTCTGCCATAGTATATAGGTATAAACCATGTTCACCCTGCTACATTTCAAACTGTAGTTGAAAGGTTTATGCAGGAAAATATATTTGTTTGTTTTTGAATTTAAAGAGAATTGTTTACTTAATTTGCTCTTGAGACCTTCTCAAAAACAATTTTAGTTGGTAGAATTTGCTAACAAGCAAAAACAAAGCAACTGAAAAGAAATTAATAATGAAAAAAAAACAATTTTCCACATCTCATCTCCTTCGACACACAGACACAGATTTATTGCAGTTTCTGTCATCTGATATACTATGCTTTTGAACATCATATTTCTTCCCTCTCGTATGTAAGCATCTAAGACTTCCAGAATCTACGTACATTTAAACAGAGCCCACAAGCAATATTAACACAATAAACAAAACCCTTCACATACTCTCTTCTTTATCCCTCAAACTTAGGCTTCAAAATGTACTAACCAGGCTTCCTCCTAAAACAGACCTCCCTTGTTCTTTGCTGCAGTAAGTACCAGTCCTGCAAAGCTATGCCAAGAGGCACGGAGCACCCCATCACTCTGATGGCAGTGCTATCCCTGCACTTGGCTGGAGAGTCCTGAGGCTCCTTTCCTGCCTTCAGGAAGGCCGTCTCCTTCCTTCCTACAGAAGCATGCATCTGTGGATGTAGGGAAGAAGAGGCTGGTGTCTCACATGAGTAGCTGGGAAGCACACACCCATGCACAACCTGACTGGAGGGTTACAGTATGTTAACAGTTTATACGCAGTCAGTGCGTGTCTAAATATCCCACTGAAATTGAAATCAGCATTTTTTACCTAAGCACTTTTGTAATTTCAGGTCTAAAATGTCACTGTACTTTTAGGCTAGTAAGAGGGGAATGCCTCTTGTTTGGAGTGGGGTGTATTACACTTGTCACTAAATGTGAGAAATGGTGAGATGATAGCAATTCAGTTTCAAACAGAGGTGTTATTTTGACAGTCTGTCATTTTAAAATGCTTTAGTTTAAGCCCTTTTCAAGGGGATGCTCACTGAAAGCAGCACCTAACTCTGATAGAGGAATCAAAATAGTTTATGTACATACAAAGATGTATACATTTATAGGCACACACATATATATACACCTGCACATCCATGCATTTAATCTTTCCACAGATGGAAGTATGGTCTACTGGAAAGAATTTTGTTCCCTGCGAATTTAGAATGTCTTGTATAAAACAGTTATACCTTTGAAATTTACAAGTAATGAGATCAGCCTAAATCCCAGCTGCCAAAACTACTTGTTAGCAGTGTTCTGGCAAAAGTCTTGGTGGCTGGACTCTGGAGGCTTGGGCTTTGTTTGGTCTTAGGTTTAAGATTAGAGCTTTTGCATAAAAGAATTGGTATTTATTTATTCATTACAGGAGTAGCTCACAGCTTAATGTAGGGACAGGTACTTCTTTACTCTGACATGGTTTAATTTGGAAACTAATAAGCTGAACAAGTCTGGTGTTGAGCTCAAGTATGTTTGAGATAAGGGACTTATTGAAATAGAGGTCAGTAAATAGGTAACTGCTGGTATGAGAATAGAGCAGGAGACCCTTAATGAGAACAAGTGGTAGCATTATTTCACTTACTGTTTCTTCTGATAATAAGAATTGCTAGTTCTGAATTAAATCTTGAAAAGGAATCTCATCTATGTGACAGAAAAAAGCATCATCCTTGACTGAACAAGAATCACATCTTCAATTGTCAGAACAGCCTTACCTCAAGCCAAGTGCCAACAACTTCAAAATTAATAGTACTAGAAGTTATAAGCTAAAATCTATTCTTTGGTTAGACAATTGGCATCTTTAGAAAAAAAACAAACATCTTCCAGTACATCGACTTCTGTTTTGTGAATCTTAATTCATAACCTTAATTTTTAGATTATAATAGCAGCCTTAGTCTTTGTACTGGAAGTGGGTAGAGGCTGAGGAATGTGGCTAATTTCTGGCTGTCAGAGATCTCTGTGAGCCTTTTGCTGTGTTGAACACCCTTGTTAGCTATATCCTGATTACAGATCTGATGATAACTTCAAGAACCTGGGTACAGGTTAATGTTAGAGTTTATGTTTCAGTCACATGGGCTATAGCCACACGTGAAATAATAGAAAAGAAGGTCTGAAGGGCTAAGGTAAAACAGGTTTATCCTACACTATTTCTGAGGCTGATTCAAGTGCCCATGCTACTTGAAGGCTCATTGTAGGGCCCAGATCAGACTGGAAGCCCTGAGTGATTGCAAAATTTAGATAAGCTATTGTACAAACTGAAAACTGGTGTTTTTGGTTTCAGTAAGGTGTGTGGGTTCATGGATGATTTAGTGGTGGCTGGACTGATAAGTTACTCCTGTCTCCTTCTGGGAAGAGTACGAGCTCAGCCAAGGAAAAGAAGATGAGTAAATGACAATTCTGTGAACTGCAAAATGATTGTCTCAGTTTTTGTCTGACTGAATTCTTCCTGCTACCTTTTCTCTAACCATTGTTATCCCTAATATTAAGTCAAACCTATCTGGGTGATATCTGACAGACCTAGACTGAAAGAAGCTTTGAAGAGTGAGGAAATCATATTATTGAGAGTGTGCAAGCCTCTTGGAAACATAATCACTACTGCAGTAGCCTTTCTACGGAATTTTTGAGCTAGCTCTCCAACTAAGATTCAGGCTGAATTTTCTTAACATTGATCTCTAGGAAAAAAACAGTGTGTTTTCTTTAGATGAATTCCTCACTTGGAAAATATTCCCTCAACTCATTAGGTTTCATCCTCTTATTTGCTAGCCATAACCTTAACTCTATTCCTAGACCTTTTTATTCACTTGCATAATTCTGTATGAATACATACAATATACATGCACAACATATTCTATGCAATTTAATTAAATAAAACCTGTTAGGTTGAATTAATGAAAATCAAATGAAGTTTAATCATCTGAGAGTTATGAGATGTCATTCAAAATGGTGTAATAATTTTTCACAGTTCGTAGCTCTTCAAATCTATAATCATGTAACAATGTATACAGTGTTCTGTACCACGTCTCTTTTTTCTCCTAAAATTGTATTATTATAGGAGAAGATGGAAAGCTTTCAAAATGAAGTTAGGAAAATCTAAACGTCTCAGTTTTAGAATCTTAACTGTCAAGAACACACCCTTGAACTCAAATAAAGCATAATTCAGTTCAGTAGTACTGGTAGGTATGGTTTAACAATTTGTCAGTCAGCTCAGATGTTAGTGAGAGCTTAATTACTGTTTGTGTAATAAATGAAAAGTGATAGATTAATTGACTGCCTGTTTTTTTGTTAATAAACATAGACGGTGTTGTATAATTATGCACGTTCTCTGATTTTACCTTTGCATTTTTCAAAATCTGTATTGCTTAGGCTAAATACATGCCTTCCCTCTCCGTATACTACAGCACTTCACAAAAAGCTGGCATCTATTTGCAGTCATTCAAGAATTCAGTTCAGGTTAAGTCATTCTTGCTTTGCAAGTTTGTCAGCATCTTGGAAACAAAACCCCCCAACTAATTAATTGCTCACTGAAGGACATGGGCTTGCAAAACAGTCCTGAGAAGGCGCAGAGCATATGGCACATGCCTCACTGTCAGTGCCACAACTTCTGCTAGGTGCAAGTCGCTGAAAGCGGGAGTGGGCATCTTCCTGATACAGTGAAAAAAAACAAGTACTGGTATTTTAGAGTGTGGTGTCTGGGACCCCAGAAATGTCTCAGCTGGCTGAACACAGCAGCTGTAAATGCTTTTGTACTCCCTTACCTATGCAAAGAAATAACGGCTGTTTTTGACAATGAGTCTTAGAAGTACATTGCTTAATTCTAAGCAATATGTGAGACTCGGAAGAAATTTTCTTTTTCCTTTTCAGATTTTTTTTTAACTTTTAAAATTTTGTAAAGTAGTTTATAGACGCCATTTTAATGAGAAGAACAAGAGGCTGCCAATCACTGTGCTAAGTCATTTATTGTTTAACTTAAGTATTCAGAAGGCCACGTTTGATGAGGTTCAGTGAACCCTGAACATGTTTGGGCAAAACAATAGATAAAAAATACATACACAAGAATCTGCCCCCATTTCCTATGAACTGCATCAAGACAGTGTATTTTCAACTTATTTTGATACCAAAAGTGCTATCTGCCTGTTTATGTTACATTTCCTTCATGGCAAGCTTCTGGAAAGCTCCCTGGTAAATCCCAGATTGAAACAAAAGGAGAAGAACACACTGATTTATGAGAAATCTGACAATTGAAAAAAAAAAACAACAAAAAACCAACAACCCCAAATCAGACTGAATTAGAAAGTTCATTTACAAGCTATCTGTGCCTTCTTTCTCTTGCCACCTTCCTATCATCAAGAAGATGTAAGAATTGGAAATTTTCTTTTTGGTTCTTTTGCTTCTTGTTCCCTTAAAGGCTCAGAGAACTGATAAGTGAAGGACTTTTTTTGGCCTGAATTGTTTGGCTATGACATTATTTTTTTCCCTTTCATGCACACCTCTGTTGTCCTACTTTTATATTATCAGTGAGATCCCACCAGTGGCTGAGCTTTCCCCAGAGGAATCCAGAAAAGCATCTATGGATGAATGCTTTAAAATCATATTTTCTTCAGAGAGACAAAGACTGTTAAATTACTGAATTGCATGTCCTTCATGAAGTCTTAAGGTATATTTTGTTTCAAGGAAAAAAAGGGTGAAAAACCTCATCTGAAATTTCAGGAGGTTTCTGTATTTTTGTATATTTGATCTAACATTTATGAAGGAATATGAAGTTCTTGTTCATATAGTTCATTGTGAAAAAATGTAAAGATTAATTTTATTTGTGAAGCTTCAAAGGATTTGCATATGCACAAGCCAATGGACTGCAGGAGATGAGCTGAAAACAGACTGAGCACCTTATTGTGGTTTACCGTGACCTTTGGCATGGCAATGGCTGTTTTGGAAAAGGATATAACTGTAAACATGCTGTGCTACTAAGCACTACTCATTCAGTACTTTACCAACATTCTGACCAAGGTTTGGGAGAGGCAGGAGTTTGGGTTATATTTACTGCATCATGTAGGTAAAACTCGCTGAATTTTCCACTGTGACACTAAATATAAATAACAGCCGTAAAATCTTTAGAGCGTAGGATGGTAAATTAATGAAACAAAATAAAAAAAGAAAAATTGAGACGTGAATTGTAGGTACACATTGACTTCTTGGAAATATAATAACAACGGAAAGACATCTGTGTAATTTGCTGCCAAAACTTTTACTGCTAGATTATGATTTACTACAAAAAATTCAAGAAGAGGAAAGTAAAACTCCACCTCACATTTTAATGAGGTGCTAAGAACTCTTTTCTCAGAAAACCAGTATAAAACACAGCAGTGATGCCAATACTGGTGTTTTTCTTAGGGTCTCCCTTGCCTTTATTCACATTATTATTTATATGAGAACACTATACTATTCTATTCTGATGAGACTTAATTGGCAGATTTCCTCTCTAACTGTCATTAAGTTCCACACATGTATTAACATAATAACATTAAAATCCTCACCCTTCCCCTGAAGGGAAGTTACTTTTCTTAAAACTCATGTTTCATCTATGTAAAGGGGATTTCAGTGTTTTCTATTTGGATATTCACTTACCAACATCAAATTAAGATTATTTACTAAGGTAGATCTGTATTTAATTACAAAGGCAAACTGAAAAAAATATGTTTAGCTGATCAGATCTGATTAATTATTATCAATGTTTACATTCAGTTATAAGAAGTTGCAGAATTAATATTATGTTTTCTGATATTTCTGACCAGCTATGTGGCCATTTTGATTCATGGCAAGATCACTTATTGATTTCACATGAAAGAAAAAAGTATTCCCAATGTTACAAATGAGCTCACTTTTCCCTTACCCAGTAATAGCAGAGAACTTCTTACCACTTCCACCAGGTTGTTCTCTAATGTTCTCTTTTTATATTTATAACAACTCAAAAAATCACTTTCATATCATGTAACGAAAAATGTATGAAAAAGATATTGGCAGGCAGTTGTCCTCTTATTGTTGCTGATAGCAGAAAAATGAATTTTGTAGGTTGAACTGTAGGTTCACTACGTTTTTTCAGCATTTTGCATAACATAGACATTTCCTCCATCTACTGAAAAAATAACGATATTAAAATCATTTTTCTTCTTTGTCTTTCTATAACTTTGAGTGATTCTAAATAATTGAATATACTGTTGTTAGATGATGTCTTATTTTTTTCACACGAGCAAAAAGAAAGGAGCAAAGACCAGGCAAAATGATAATCCTTGTCTACTTTTATGATTTTGCTACCCTATGGGAGCTGAATACAAGATGTTCTGAACCAGACTTCAAGCAAATATTACTGCCAAATGTTTCTGAGAGTTCTGTCTGAATGTTTGACATAAATCAATGAATAAAATGCAGCACATTTATAAAATCTTTGTCTTATTGCTTCTTCCTTGTGCCAAGAGATGTTTAAATAGTCCCATCATCAGCCACAGAAAATTTAGCTAGTAAATAAAATAGCTCTCGTTGATACATGCCCATATGCTTCTTGCAGTAGCCTGTTCTTTTTACTTGTATTAATATATACTCGTTTGTGTAATTCTTTTAAGACAAGTATTTTGGAATGTTTTAAAAACATGCATCTTTCTCACTCAAATGGTTGAAGATAGTAAATTATAGGCTAAAATCTCTTATTCAAAATATCCATTCCCTAGTAAAACTCTCCTGAGTAAAAATGTTCATGTTATGTTGGTAGGATCGCAGACAGTAGAACCTCAAAGATCTTTTTAACCATTCCACTGCTAATGCTGAGAGACTACCTGTGCTCTTTTACAGAGTTATTGCATTGTCTACCTCACTACTATGATATTTTTTCAGTCACGTATTGTATGACTTTTTTGCTGCTTAATTTCACTGAATTATTCCTATAAGCTATCTCATATAATCTTAAATAGTACTACTTTTTTGTATATTCCTCAGACACTTGTAGACATTTATCATACTCTCATTTTAGTTTGAGCTATGTCACACTTTCCATGCCCACTTTTTTAACGTTTTTTACTTTTTTTTTTTTTTTAATGACTTCCTTGGGTCTTTTGCTGTTTTCTTTATTTATCTTTTAAAGAACTCTCTGGTATTGTGTTGTCCAGAATGAACTTTTAAATTAGGATTTAATTTGTGTTGTTTTGCAGAGACCCTTTTTGGCCCAAACCTCTAACTCAGAAAATTGACTTGAATATCTTGATTCATCTGATTTCCTTATTTTAATCACAAATGATGTATAATTCAGATTTTCCATGTCAAATGTCTTTTCATATTCCAAATTTATGGTGATTATACTTTCTGCATTGATTTTCATTCTATACCCTACTTATATTTCTACATTTTTGCAGTAGAACTTTTTCCAAACTTAATAGAATTTACAGTACTCTTTTGAAAATGTAATTAATAAGCTATCTACTATGTCTTCTTGAGAAATGATACCTTTCCATTTTTTTAAAGCAACTTATTTTAAGAAACTGGTTATTTCAAGAATAACTTTACCATTTAGCAGTATCTAGTCTACACATAATAATTCTAGTAATAGCTGTGGTGCTCTCTGTATTGTTTGTAAAAAACTAATTTAAATGTAACAGACTTGCCCTTCTTATTGTCTGTCCACTACTGTTTCATAGTCTCTACTGTAGAGTGCAGAGGATCTTGAATGCTTCATCTAGTTCTTCAGAGAAGTGTGGAGGGCCACCTAGATGGTGAAAGATTTGGAAGACCTGGTAGAAAGGCCAAATGAACTGGATATACTCAGGCTACAAGGGACAGGCTGAAAGGGGATCTCATTACAGTCTTGTGTGTCTAGAAGGAAGTTACTGAGAAGGTTGGGGAACTTTCTTCATATGGATGTGGAGTGAAAATTCAAGACGCAACGGGCACAGGTTTCTGCTCACCATGTGAACAGTTAAACACCTGAGGGTCTCCTCAGGCTCCTCCATGGCCCAGACTTTTTCTGTGATTGTATGGCTGGGCTTCCATTCACTTCTGATATCTAGAAGATAAGATTACAGCCTAAATTGCTGGTAGAAAGCTTAGAATGGCATAAATTTTGCTCCAAAGGCTTTTTAACAGACTACACAGGACTCTATACTTAAGATTTTCCTGCTGTAACCTACTCATAAATGATCTGTGATCGGAAAAGGGAGTAAATTGTCAGGTGAAAAGGTGCACTAGTTTTACTGTTCAGGATAGGAAAGATGAACACTGTTGCAGAAAATTCAAGAAGGATCTCATTGTTCTACATGACTGAGGAGTAAAATGATACTAAGCGATGTCATTTTATAAGAAGAATAAATAAATTCTAGCATATTTTAAGCAGCAGTGGACCCTGAGATGACTGTTATCGGTCAAAACCCAGCTTTTTGACTGGCACTGGATCACTCTACTATTATCTGAGCAATTATAAAAAATAAAAAATAAATCCCAAAAAAGCTACTCCAAAAACCAAACAACAAACAAACCCCAAACTAAATATTGTGAATAACTCAGGCAGGAACAAAGCACCAAAGAAACAAGTTAATGTTTATATCCTAAATATGCACTGAAATAACACCTTGGATACAGCATCACAGAAATTATGAATGTAAGCTTTCAAAACCAATCCAGTTTGTAATCAAACATTCTACTGTCTTGAAAAGATTGTCAAACAGTGTGTGACTGGGGGAGGGTGTCTTGGTGTGGAGGTTCTCTTCCAGTACAGGAATAAGGAAGCAGAATATGAAACTAGAGTCCCATTTTATTAATTTCTTTATTCCTTGCTAATCCCAAGACAATGTGACAGATTCCTTAGGGTTCTCACAACTATCAGAGAACATCTAGATGCTTCTCAGTTTTTTTGGTAAACTCAGCCTTTTGTTCTTCTAAACAAAAGATTTTTTTTGCTCCTGTTTTATGTAGGAAACCACAATAGTCATTAAGATCTGAAATAACATTTTGCAGGTACCAATGCCAGATTTTTGAATAGACATCCCATGAATAATATCTTTCCTGCTACTTTGTCACTAAGCTGACTTAATGCTTTTCTTTGCCACAAAAAATCAACCTATGGCCAGCCCTGCTTGGCATGTATCCATCCCAATGGTATGGCTCTTAGGGAAGTGTGACACACACTTGCACAGACAAAATTGATTTTTGCCTTTCATTTTATTGATTAATATGGAAATGTGCTGCAGTTATCTCATTGCCTTTAAAAGCCTGCCACCATGTAGAGAATTTTTAGATGCCTAACATCATTTTCTCTCAATAAGGCCCAATGTTCCAAATAAAACATTTTTTTCCCTCGCCCCCCAGATAAATGTTTGAATCTCAAAAGATTGTGTACATCAAGGTTGTCTCAAATCAATACAGCCAGTATGACTTATCCTTTATTGTTCTGACATTCCTCTTGAAAAGAAAGAACAAGTTCTGTATGTTGCCTAGCTGCACTACGTATATTACCGGGATGAAACAGAACTAATCAATAGGATAGGGGCAATGTTGTAAAATCCTGCACTTGAGCTCCTTAACTCTTCTAAATTATCTCTGTTCTGTTCTTTTAAAAGACTGGGAGATCAAGAGTAAAAATGTTCATCCAGTCTAGAGAAGGTCGAAGTAATATAAAAATCTAATGTTCATTGCACAAGGCCACTTGACTGATATGTTGTAATCAGAATAAATATTAATAACAACACACAGGCAAAGCTGGCCAAAAAGTAAAAGATCGGCTCCCACTAAAACTTTCACAGCAGGAAAAAAAATTGTTATAACTGAGGGTGAAAAATTTAAGAATGGAACATTCTTCACAGAAAGATTGCTGGCTGGCTGCACATTGGCAAGGCTTCCAGGCCAGCAGCCAGGGAACCATCGTATTAATACTCCCTCGAGTAATTTTGATTTACTAAAATGATCATTTTCCAACAGGAAAAATTATCTGATCAACCTGTTTCATACAAGAGAGATTTATGAATATCAATTTGTTATATTTCCCTATAAGGCTGCTGAATGTCATAAAACCAGACACGGGGAACTAGGGAGGTATGGGGATGTTTTGGGATCAATTATCCATAACTTTAAGTTTTAACCTCTTCCTACTATTTTAAGCGCTTAGAAAAACAGTCCTCTGATTCCCTGTATGCTAAATAAAGAAATGAAGCCATCTCTGGAGACTTCTGGAGGAAGATCCCACCCACCCTCTTTTAGTTAAGGATTAAATGCAGGTGCTAACTTATTGCAAAGGTGTTCACACTGGATTTCCTCTTCAGTGGCCACTCCACATGTGTCAGTTTTGCATGTCTGCATTTGAGCCTCTGCACAGCTTTGTCCCACCTTTCTCTCCCACCTGAGCACCTCCTCTGACACTGACTGGTGCTCAAGGGCAGTTTTCATGCAGTTCCTAAACTTGATTCACACTCACTGAACTTGACTCCTCTGCTTACCACATATGTTGGTAAAATTCTGCTATAACCAATGCAGCTATGTGTTTGAGTTACTAACTCTGATTTCACTGCAGCTATTCTAGATTCATGTAGGTATAAGTGAGAACAGATCGCAGATCCACTATCACCAAAACCAAGGACAAATATTAGAGTCTATCCTATGCTGTTTTACTATCAAAAATAATAAATTTCAAATTTCCTGAATGCGGAACTATATAAACATATCTTTAAATGTTATACTTTTAAAGTATTATAACAACGTTATTATTAATACTTAAATATGCCACGCAAATGTGACATGATCTGAGGCCTACTAAAGTCACAAAGCATCTTTTCAATAGCTAGTTTTGGAGGCAGTTTCTCATTCCTATTCTCAGTTTTCACAGAAAAGAATCATTTTTGTTTCCCCTTGGCTCAGTGTGGCAGCAAATGAACAACCGTTATTCCTCACACTGTACTAATGTCTGCGGACAGGGTTGGTACAGAAATAGTCAAGTTTTCTCATGACAGGACTAGTTAGTAATTAAGTTGATATTTTTGTTCCTATTTAACAAACGAAGCCATGTCTTTTTTGGCTCCACTCAAAATATGTGGGAGAAAAAACAATGCATGTCAAATGGAATAGGACAGCATCTACGGGTGAATTTTTTTTCATGTTTTCAAAAGGGAACAAAGTGAGGAAAAAAAAAAGCCAACAAACAGTCTTCTAAAAATTGATTCAGCAATGTTTAATTGTGTAAAATGCTGCTTAAAGTTGTCGTATATTTTTTCAAGGAGAAAGATGGGAAAAAAATGACATCATCTGATATTGATGTGCTGTACCGGATACTGGATCCTGTCTGCTGGGATGGGAAATCTTTACACAGGCGGCTAGCACTGCCAACAGTCAATTAACCCAAAAAAGGCCTCATAAGACCTGTCAACTGGGTTCTTTTTCAGTAAATGTAAAATTTAAGACATGTTTTATGTTCTCACTGTTTTCCACAAGCTCTATAAGGAAACAGAACTTTTAATAACATAGGTAGGTTCTCCAAAAGTAATGCCTCCTATTTCTTTCCATGAAAACTACAACAGATATAAAGAGCAGAAGAACACTATTTGATAGAGCAAATTCTCAGCTACAAATCAATCTTTTTCAAATTGTCAACATCATTAGCTGTGCATTTTTGCCAGAGATGAACAAGAGCCTGCATGCCATATGGGCTCATAAAAATCTGCACCATTGGAGGAGAACTACTGCTGCTGTTGCCGCTGCTGAAGTGCACCACCCACCACCTTACTGTGCTCACATCCACTGTTTGATCTCCATAAATGTTCAGCAAGTGTCAATGAATGTCAGTGGGTGCCATTTTTTTCACGTAGAGGAATTCAATGACACACTTTCTCTTCATAATCACTTCCATGTCAGATGCCATTCTGTCAGACTGCCCCTCTGCTGCCATCTGTCACATGGCAACAACAGGTAATGGAATATTGGCAGGATGGTTCAGCCTCTTCTGCCATACCACCAACATCTGCTTCTGACGTCATGTGCCAACAAAATAATAGGAGGCGTTATGTTTGGAGCAGCCTCCATAAACAATGATTTACTTGGTAAATTTACTTCAATAATGCTCATAGCAGCCTAGCAACACCCTTTCTCCTAAAGCAGAGAGATACCATTCATATTTTCTTCTAGGAAACTGGGTTAGACCTGCTATTTCAAGGATGATTTGCACAGGTAGAAGAGGAACCAGTCTGTCCTTTAGTGGTGATCTTCCAAACAGGGAGTAAAAATATTTATCTATATTGTTTCAAACATTCATATCTTCATATTTACAAAAAAATAACAGACACTAAATTAAACTCACCCCTTGCATAATGCTTATTTCTTTATGTTCCTGCAAATATTTGTGTTCTTGTTAGTTTGAATGAATCTGTGGAGGAGTTTTTATTCATGAAGAAATTATTGTGTCTGTATTCCAGATGTGTTTGTTCAGCTTTGTCATATACCCCAGACCACAATTCCTTGATAGTGTACAAGAAGTTTCACGAAAGTATCAATCAATCAAATTTAAAAAGATAGTATGTGAAAAGGCAGATCTTATTTTTCTGTTTCCTTTGATAGAAAGGAATCTCACTGATTTAAAATGGGGGAGGTGACAACAAAGAAAAATCATCATATTTTTACATACCTCTTTGAGCTCTACAGAGCTTTTCCTTCCCTCTTTCCTACGGTTAGTGTAGGTTATCTAATGAAGGAGTAGAAATCCATTTACTGTGAACTGAGTGGCCATTTACAAAAAGAACACGCCAACGTTTGACTGTAATTCATGTTTGTGGTTTCCTTTAATATGAATGTTTCAGTAAAAGTGAAAAATCCATAGATGTTTATAACACTTGTTCTTCAAAACGTAGTGAACAATGATTGCACTCATGGTATTATTGCATGTTATGGATAGCTGTCTCAAGGAACTGTGAGGGACACAACGGTGTTTGTGAGTTTCCTCAGACACTTCCTCCTGCCTGGGATGCATGACACAGGCCAGAAATCTTAGTGAGGGAGTGAAGAAAGAACTTAGTCTTTATGCGTGGAGAATATAACTTCCAAGAGACAGCTTAAGTAAGAGAAAGTGGTGGCAGAAAACTTGACAAAAGTACCTGCCCAGCTCAGGGTGCAGTCACACAACTTGTTCAAGCCAATTGAAAAGGGACTGATTCTCCACACTGAGGACAAAATCTCATCCTCAGGGAGGTGCAGGGAGAGCTGCAGAAGTACAGATGGAGCTGGTTGGAAACCAAACCCCTTTTCCATGGGGATTTATTTTTAGCTGGATGCGATCTACTCTAGAACAATAAAAAAGACAGGGAGAATGGGAAGGCTGCCTTTCAAAGGCAGCTTGTAGTAAAGGTGGATTTTACTATCTTTTATCATCAACTAGTCAGACTGATGCCATCATCTGTTGCAGGATCTCAGGTGGCCTCCATCACCCCAGGATCTGCAGCAGGAGAAGGGAGTGTGATACCTGACTGCAGGGGCTTAGATGATAGGTGCACCCAGGAGCATGCCCCTTGTGTTGGAAGGCTCTGTGAGCATTCTGTAGCAGCTAGAACAGCTCCACAGTGGGATGTAGGCACTGCGGGCAAAAATGTTCCCAGATGGTTGAGTAGGAACAGCACATTGGAGAGAGGCTGCTTTGCATAAGTAGAAATAGGGGACTGCCATGGTGCTGGAATCTGTAAGCAAAGCCAAAGCTATTACAGTTAAGTGAAACACTGGCATAAGATGGGCCACAGAAAAGGTTTGGTGAATGGCATCAGGGCACTGTGAAAACAAACCCAAGAATGAGGTCATACCCAATTTCTCCTTCTTATTTGGACTCCTTTCCTATACCTGCTGTTATTCTTAGACCATTGCTATTCTACAGTAATCATCCTGTTAGAAAGCAGTTAGAGAGCTCTGAATGTTTTTGTAGAATAAATTTAAAAGAAAACATCAACAGTAAAGATATATCTTGATATGCCAAGAGATTTGAGCTTTTTTTGTGAATGCTTGGTATAAAAATTATTTGTTCCTAAAACAACAAAATTCCCTTAAATTCATCTTGTTTTAAATGGTCCAGTGTATTTCATGGAGAAGAAAGAGGGTGTGAAATTAAATGCAGATGAAGTAGGGAGTAACTAGTTATGTGCCAGCTTGCATTCATTCCAGCTCCCCAACAGACTTTGTGAGGCTGAGAAAATGGTTAGCAGGTTGTGACAGCAGAATGATGTGATCAGAAAAACGGTCTGTTGTACAGGGGAAGGATAAGGGTAAACTCAATCCTTTATGCACTGAACAACAAAACAATTATTCATGGGGACAGAGGCCACCGAAGACACATTTGTTCTGGATTTTTTTTGCTTCCATTTTGATATGGATTTTTATTTTTATTATCATTTAAGATACAGCTAAGGCCTTCTGGTGTGTGGTTGCTTTACAGAGCTTTATGTTTGAAAAAATGTTGTCTCTCAGATAAGTGCTGTCATTATGCAGTTATTTATCCTTTTACCATTAGGGCATCCTCTTTGATTAGTAGTTTTATGGATTTACTTACAAAATAGATTACACTGTGTTGCTTTAGATGCATGTTCTTGACAATCAGATAAAATACCCTTATTCACATTCAGTTTAGTTCTTTAGCTCCTCAGTTTGTATCAGTCACTTCCTCACATTCTCCCTGAGCTTTTGGATGAGTCATCAGGAAACAAATATGGGTTTTTGTATGGTTTGTGTTTCTTTCTTTCTTCTCAAAAATGGATAGTATTTTTTATGGATATCTCCAATGCCATCTTACCCAACCCTTCTGGATGGCACAAGAAATAAGACAATGACAGAGTTATCTGAAATGTGCAGCACCTTGTCTACTACTACCTGCTTCCTGCAGTGAGAACGAAATGTAAGCGGAGCTAGGGAAATGAAGGCACTTGCACTTTTCCCTCTTAGGTCACGAGCTGAAAAAATCTCCAGATATCACTGGAAACTTTACAATGCATTTAATTTAGTCAGAAAATTACCAGTAATTTTGTTCAGGTCTCATTTTCCCACAAATATCACAACCTCACACACAAATTGGATTCAGTCACTAGAAAGACATTTTATTTGTCAAGTTTTTAACAGAGTTTTATGCAAGAGAAAGAATATACATCTCTTTTATTCCAGATAGTGAAGAATTACAAGAGAGCACATATCCAAGGCCATTGAATTTCTAGGTTAACGCATCTGTTTTCATATCAAATTGTCAGAAGAGACAGGTGTCTTCCACCCCTTAAGCTTCCTATACCAGGCCTCTCTGCAGTGCGCTCCAAGGCCTGCAGATAACAAATCTTTCTCCACTACAGATAAGCCAGAAGAAGAGTACATCCATGGAAGGCAGGGTCTCACAGTGCCTCACAGTAGCTTCATCTCCCAGAAAAGAGTCATTTCACATGGTTAGTGTTTCTAGCAGAGGAGCCAGGATGCTGCTGGAAAATGAAGCCGGCTGCATACATCAGAATGAGAACATGGAGCAGGGCGATGTTTTGGGGATAAGTGTATTGCAGCTGTTAAGTAAGATATCCCTCTAGCCAGAGCTGATGAATTCTGCAGCGCAGAACTGCAGAACAGAGGAGTTCACGCAAGACACGATCCATCTATCTTCTTGTGACAGTTTTAGGCAACTGAATGCTTCTGTTTGAATGTTCTTCTCATTTCATGTTTCATGCTGTCCCTAATGCAGTATTAGTTGTGTATGTCATGAGATCCTTCCCCCAGCTAACATTATTCGTTTAAAAAAATGATCAAAGAATTTTAATTGCAAAGCCTGCCTTAATTCATCTCCTACACAATGCTGAAGTTTGCAGGAAAGGGTGACAAAATAATGCCTTCTTTATATTGACTTTGTTGAGACCTATTTTTATCTTTTCGATTATGAAGGGCCGTTTATACTACCTATTTCTGTAGAGAAGATTGGAGTTTTACATGTTTGGATGTAGATGCACTTCTATTTTGTGAGACTGTGCTTTATGTATATGTGACTGTATGCATACACACGCACATACCTCCACCAGCAAGCATATAGGTTTCATAATTGAAAGAGCAAGTAAATAAACCTTCCAGAAACACAGCTGAACGCTGGCTTCAAACACCAGTATCTATTTGCTAATTGCTAGTACCTAGCAAATAAACTCAAAAGCTAGAGTACATTTATGAATTCAAGCACAAATTTCCAGCCCTGTAAAAATGTAGTCCCCAAAAGCCACTTGGTGGCTATGTTTTGCTGTTCACGGTTTAGCTTAGATCCATTTGACAAGTGAAGCCTACTGAAATTTATCCTTCTATCCTTTTGCAAAATTTATAGGAGACTGGATGGCTCCAGGGATGAAGGACAAGACAAGACAGTTTTATCCACATGATATGTTATAGGCATATTCTGTGGATTTGCAGGGCTTGATTATTTACATTGCTTAAAATTGACCCGTGCATGAGTCCAGTACAGAAGGTGGACAGAGAACTGGGTAAAAGATAGCATTTCCATCCCTGGAGTACTCTAGCATTTTGCAATGCTTTTTTTCCTCTTGCATGTTGTTATGATTTATGACTACTACTGATAGAAGGAGGAAAATGCTATGTAACCAGATAAATATACTGCAATAATACAATAACCAGATGAATTATTTAATGGTTTCAGATTCATAATATGTAAAGTGAAGCAATTATATTGAGGACTCTACATGCTACAGGATGGTGCAGAATGGAACATCCTTGTCTCATGATGGAGAAGCCATGATGTCTCATCAACACCTGTTTGTAAATGGGAGATCCTGAGCAATCAGAACTGAATCAACTTTCTGATTCCCAGTATTTAACTCTCAGAAGCTCATTTCTACATATATATAGAAAATAAGCTGTTCTTTTAGTCCTTATGGATGTTAATCTGTTGGCAATCTGGCAGGAAGTGAGAAGAAGTTCCTCATCTAACTTCTGCTCACAGAGGATTTCAGGATGCAGAGTTCTGCATTTTTTCCCCTTGGGTGGGTTTACAATGAAAAACCTACTGCACTGTAAATGGTGAGCTGAGCAATGATAGCCCCTGTGGCCGAGCGCCAGTGCGTACCAGTGTGTGCAGAACCTTGGACGGGTGGGTGCGCATATTTCTCTGACCAAGGCTGCAGGGGGAATGCAGCAGTTGTTTTACGTTATAGTAAGATATCAGAAACCTAACTACAGAACATGACCTTGACTCAAAACTAGTTACAAGTCTGCTATATTGGAATAATTCCAGAAATGACTCCACCATTTTTTAGAAAAGTTAGGGACAAAATGTAATGCATCAATTCTGCTTATGATAAGCAATTCAGGACCCTGAGAGGGCCCCTACAGAATAGCTTCAAGCGCTGATGGATTGCTTGTACATTATCCCTACTGATTACTGAACACTGCACCTGGCCAAGCACTTTCACTCTGATTGAAGATATGAGGTGCAGACTTTGATCAAAATGAATTAAATGACCACTCTGCTACACTTTTCCAACTAGGCACATCATTAACTGCAGACAGAAGACAACGTGAGCAGGAGCTGAATTTGTGACCCATGTAAAATGGGAAGGAAGTCAGAAGGAGATCAGTGTCACCAGCACAAATGCAAATGGATCCATCGGTAATATATGACTTCTTCTGTTTGCACTTTAAAGTGACTAATATTAAATAAATATTAATTTTATTCCAATTTTATAATAGCGTAGGTACAGAGAAAGTATACTTTGTTTCATCATGAAACAAGTATAAGAGTGTGGAGCCAGTACAATTTGCTGCTGGATGTATCTCCTTGACACACCACCTGGGAGCCCAGATCCAAATGGCCAGTAGCCCTAGGCATCAGCCACCTCTCAAAGACAACCCACTGAGACTAAAAGCAAGTTCCTTCCTTCTGCTGGTGGGCGATGGCAAGCATAACTTCAGATATTTCTTCATGCTCTCCTCTCCCTCACTGTCCTGCCTTCCTGCACTGGAGCTGCAAGCAGGACCCGGCCATTGCAGCTCTTCCTTCCCTGGTGGGCACATGGAAATAACTCAGCATTTCTCCTGCTGACACAGCTTTCAGCCCTCCTCAGACTCCGCAGTTCAAGCACATCTCTGCATGTTTCCAGGGTGCTCCTTACCCATGTGAGGCTGTGGCTCAGAGATCAGCAGCTTTGCAGCAATCTTAGGGCCATCACCAACCCACAGCATGGTGTGCCTGTGGAGCCTCCAATGTCTCATACCAGTACTTGATGTGACATGCCTCCTTGCAAACCCCTGCTCAGTCCAAAGCCATCACACTTCTTCCATCTCCTTCCTGTCTTATCTCTGGCTTTATGTTCTGCTTTGATTTATCACGCTTAAACTTATGCTCTGAACCTCCCATCCAGTGATTTCAGCTCTTTTAGTATTTGTCTAGCAGGTGTTCCACCCCTTGGGAAGTCCCTAATTCTATTTTTTAAGGAATTAAGGATCATCCTCCAAGAAAGTAACAAGATCAGCTGCCCAGGTGAAGTGCCTCAACACCAACACATTGTCTACTACAGGTGACCTGATCAAGCAGAGCCTGTTAAAGCTCCAGCTACAGGATGCATTGCATTTGCAGACTGTTGTAGTGTTGGGGGACTTCAACCACCCTGACATCTCCTGGAAAAGTAGCACAGTGAGCTGTAAGAAGCTGTAAGGCTTCTGGAATCTATCAAGGATAACTTCCTGGTCCAGGTAATTGACATCCCCACTAGGGGGATGCAATATGTGACCTTTTGCTCACCAACATGAGTGAACTGATTGGTGACATCAGGATTGGAGACTGCCAGGGCTGTAGTGAACCTGTGACTGTAGAGTTCTCACTCTTGAGGGATATCTGACAGCCAAAGAGTAAATTCAGGAAGCTTAATTTTAGGAAAGCCAACATTCAGCTCTTCAGGGAGTTAGTCAAGAACGCCCCCCCGTGAATCCATCCTCAAGGACAAGGGAGTGGAGCAGAGCTGGCAGATCTTTAAGGAAGCTTTCCTTAGGGCACAAGAGCACTCCATCCCCAGGTGGAGGAAGTCAGCATAGGAAGGCAAGAGCCCAGTGTGGTTGAACCGGGACCTGCTGTTCATACTGGAGAGCAAGAAGAAAATGCAGACAGTGGAAGCAGGGACAGGTAACCTAGGAGGACTATAGGGATGCTTCTAGGCTGTGTAGAGATGAGGTCAGGAAGGCCAAGGCCCAGATGGAACTGGACTTGGATAGGGGTGCAAAGAAGGATAAGAAAGGCTTCCATAAGGTACATCACCTGGAAAGGGAAAGTCCGGGAGGGCATACTCCCCCTAGTGAGAAATACAGGCAGGCTAGTAACAACAGACAAGGAGAAGGCTGAGGTGCTCAACAACTTGCTTTGTCTCAGTCTTCACTAGCAGCTTCTCCACACACAGTCCTTGAGTGGGTGGTTCAGAAGGTGGAAACTAGAGAAGCGTTGCCCCTCCCACTGTAAGTGAAGACCAGGTTCACGACTGTCTGAAGAACCTGGATGTCTCTAAGTCTATGGATTCAATCAGATGCATCCTGGAGTTCTGAGGGAACTGGCCTATGTACTTGCCAAGTCACTCTCAATGATATTTGAAAAGTCATGGCAGTCAGGTGAAGTCCCTGGTGACTGGAAAAAAGGCAATACCACATCCATTTTTAAGAAGGATGATCCAAGGAACTACAGACCTGATAACACTTCACCTCAGTGCTGGAAAGGATTATGGAGCAGATCCTCCTGGAAGCTAGGCTAAGGCACATGGAAGAGAGAGAGGTGATATGGGATAACCAGTATAGCTTAATCAAGAGCATGTACTGCCTGACCAAGCTTGCTGATTTTTATGATGGTGTAACTGCGTCAGTAGACAAGGGGAGAGCCACTGATGTCATCTATCTGGTATTCAGTAAGGGCTTTGACTTGGTCCCCCATAACATCCTTCTTTCCAAAGTGGAAAAACATGGATTTGACGGATGGACTGCTCAGTGGATGAGGAACTGGTTATGAGATTGTACCCAGAGAATAGCTGTCAATGGCTCAATGTCCAGATGGAGAACAGTGACAAGTGGTGTCCCTCAGGGTTCAGTTCCAGTACAGGTGCCTTTTAACATCTTCATCAGTGACACAAACAGTGGGGTTGAGTGCACTTTCAACAAGTATGCAGATGACACCAAGCTCTGGGGTGCAGTTGACATGCCCCAGGAAAGGGATGCCATTCTGAGAGATTTAGACAGGCTCAGTGGGTCTAGGAGAATCTCATGAGGTTCAACAAAGCTAAGTGCAAGGTTTTGCCCCTGGGTCATGGCAACCCCCCACTATCAGTATGCGCTGGGGGATGTAGGGATAGAGCACAGCCTTGTCAAAAAGAAGCTGGGGGTACTGGTGGATAGAAGCAAGACATGAGCCAGCAATGTGCCTTTGCAGCCCAGAAAGTCAACTGTATCCTGGGACGTACCAAAAGAAAGGTGGCCAGCAGGTCAAGGGAGGTGATCCTGCTCCTCTACTCTGTGCTAGTGAGGCCTCACCTGGAGTACTGTGCCCAGATGTGGAGTCCTCAGTACAGGAGAGACATGGACCTGTTGGAGTGCGTCCAGAGGAGGGCCATAAAAATGATCCAAGGGATGGAACACCTCTCCTGTGAGGACAGGTTGAGAGAGCTGAGGCTGTTCTTCAATACCTGAAGGAGGACCATAAGAAAGAAGGGGACAGACTCTTTAGCAGGGTCTGCTGTAATAGGACAAGGGAAAATGGTTTCATACTAAAGAAGGGGAGATTTAGATTAGATATAAAGAAGAATTTTTTTTTACAGGCAGGGTGGTGAGGCACTAGATCAGCTTGCCCAGAGATGTGGTGGATACCCCATCCTTGGAGGCATTCAAGTTCAGGCTGGACCAGGGTTTTGTCTAGCTGTTGGTGCCCCTGTTCATTGCAGGGGATTTGGACTAGATGACCTTTAAGGGTCTGTTCCAACTCAAACGAATCTATGAACCCAAGTACCCAGCTTTGAAGCTGGACTGAATCAGTGCATGCTTTAGAAAGTCAGTGACACCACAGACAGCATGGAACTATTTTATTTTAGTGGTCATCATTTAGCACTTATGCAATACTCGGAATGTAAACTGAGTGCTATGTCTATTTGTGCTAAGCTAGCTAAAGAGAAGCACAGAAAGTGCTATGAGAATGGGCTGTTCACAAGGCAGTGAAAGGCAGAAAGTCATCTGCCCTCCTGATTTTTCCTGTTAAATCACATCTTTACTCATAGCCTAATCTGTTCTTCAAATTGTCAAGTGAGCCCCTGGTTTGAAAACAATATGTGCCAACCTTCTTCTATCACATTATTTCCATCTTCAAATAAACTGCAGGAATTTTTCAGAAGAAACAGCTGCTTCTGTGGGAGAGCTGCGGCCTCTGGGTTTCTGATAATTTCAGGTTCAACTGTTACATACTTTTTTTTTCTTCTTCTATTATCTGTTAATCAAACAGAGTCTAGATAGAGAATGAAGAAAGTGTTGCAAACTCATTTGTCCCATTCCACCTTACCTTTCTACTGTAAATTCAGCTGCCTCCTGAAGCTCTTTGAAAGAGAAAAAGAAAAAGCTTCTGGCTTTTTTTTTTTTTTTTTTGATGTTGTCCTCAGTAAGAGGACAAGAATTGTATGTGATTATTTTTAAAAGACTAAAAATGGCCTTTCTTGGACATTCTGTTAGAATGATTGTGTCTGAAGAAGGATGTAAGGAGAAGATGGTTTGTCCGTAAGGGCAATACAATGCAAACATGTTTTCTTCCAAAAAGGGTATATTGCAAAATGGAGGAGATAATTTCAAAAAACTACATGAAACAACTCAGTAGCCCTTTTAAGAGTCTTTCTGCAAAATTTACTGCACACTGAAAGGAGAGAAGAGAGACTCCCTCTCTAAAAAAGAGATAGTCCAGGCTGTAAGGGCTTTCTCTAAGGTACCAAAGAACAAAGCTCCAGAATGTGCTTCTGTAGAGTATCAAAATTTGTTATTCATTTTAATTGCTGTAAAATGGGTATAGAGATTGTTCCATTGCTGACTGAAGGTAGCTTTGTTTGATCAGGCACTACATGCAATTTTGATATTCCTTTCCTTAGGCAACCTAATAAAAGGATATGAAGAATGATACAAAAAGACAGATGATTTTATTCTGGAATTAATAATTAAAAAAAAAAAGATTAAAGAGAAGCTGAAACTCTTCTTTGTTTCCTTTAAAGATTTGAAATTTCCACCACAACTTTTATAATTCTGAAAATGTAAATGAAGTGCCATCCTAAGCTAGGTACCCAGCATGCACAGGCAGTTTAACTATCCAATGAGATTGTTCTACTATGATGGATGCACTCATATTAGTGCTTTAATTTGGATCACAATTCCTTTTTTAAAGTGTATTCCTTGCCTGCCCTCACTTAATGTGCTTTGATTCTCCCTGTGGTGGAGGCTCTGAGTGCACAGACTGGATCCCTTTGGGTAAAAATTGCATGGGAAGGAGTACTTCAAGACCGTGTTCATCTTACTCCAGCACTAATAGGCAGTGGTGCTCAGGGCCAGGGGAGAGGTGGAAAAGTGGAAAGTGCTGTGGGTCTCAGGTCCTCAGCACAAACTGGTTTGTTTTCAGATCTTCTACTGTGAGTTCTAATGGACACACAATTTCCTATTAAGTCAACAGAGAGAGGCGACAGCAGAGGCCTCTGGAAGGAGATCCTTGCCTGCATCAGCCAAGGCACCATAGACAGATAAGCAATATTTCTACTGCTAGGATTAAGTGCAGACTGTGATGAAGTAGACTTCATCTTTCTTACTGAATGAGTGCTGGCAGCCCCGCTTTTGAACTCTTTTTAAAATCAGTTAATTGCTTAGAGCAGCCACGTAGATTGATAATTTTCTACAAAAATATTAATGTGTTGATTTCCCTAACTTTTCTTTAATATGTACAGACCACTACTATTGCTGAAATTTTTCTCCTTTCTAAACCAGCAACTCACAAACTAGAAAGTCCTTCAGCAAGTATTAATGATCAAAAACTAAAACTCTTTTTGAAGGCTGCCTTTCCAGGACAAAATTTCAAACTATGCTCATGATTAATCCAAAAAGTTTTAAATATATTGCATTTTTAAAGTTGTCCTTAGATACTCTATTTCTGTAGTGTCCTATTTTTCTCTCTCTGTCTCGGTCTCTTTTTTATGTATACATATAAATATTTTATACAAAACAGATGGTGTGGTAAAGTTGTTACTCGCTAAAGAGGAAGAACATGAAACAGAATGGGTCATATTATTCCCTAACTTATGTTCATAAAATAATTCTATTAACATTAAAGTGGGCACTTAAAACAGTAGGGTTTGCCTCTACATACTGAAGTGAGTTAGACACACAGCTCAAAATGTAATTATTGTCCTAGAATGATAATTGCACTTAGCCAGGGAAGCCATGCAAGAAGAAAACAGTGTGCAACCAAATGGTGTTTTTACATGATTAAAGAGAATAAATATCCATCGAAAGGAACATTATCTTTCTCTTCCTTAGTCTGTTCATCAGGAGCTTGTGACCTACAATTTGCATATTGAAAGGTCTTTCAAATTGGTGAATCTTCAGAGTCCAGATCTGTGTGGCTCCTACTGCTATCAGAGAATGATGGGGGATTGCAGACCAACTGTTAAGCTTCTGGCATTTCAGTAAAAAATGGCCTGAGTTAATAAATGATCAAACACCTGTTTCTTTTCTTTTTTAAACACAAGTGTTTCTCTCTGTTGGTTCTAATCTAAGTAGCTATCCCAAGGGTAGTTCAGTCTCTCTATTCCTTGTGTAATACCAACTGGATATTCTTCTAAAGGTCCAGATAATTTTCAGAATATGCTGTTAGAGATGTGCTACTGAAAGTAGGGCACATAGCAGGAAACCATCAATGTACATTAAGTCAATATTTTTATTACATAGCTAAATCAAGTGTTACTTAAATTTGAATTTTCCCTGAACTGACTCTGCAGAAGTCCATCAGAAACATGAGCTGACTCAGGGAAAAAAATGTGTTCCTGTTGATAAAATCTCATTTTATGAGTTTTAGAGCTGGGGAAAAAAAGAAAAAAAAAGGAAAGAAAAAGATAAGAAGTGAAAGTAGTGCCTTAAATAATTAGTTTTCCAAATCAGGAACTCTTAAAGGAGTGATATAAATTTAAGGAATAAAAGCTGAGTACATCACCATTCAGTACATCAAAACACAGTAGTAAGTTCTTTGTTGTAATATCAAATGACTTGACATCAAAGACTCTGCCTTGTTATCACAAGCTTACCTAGAGCATCACAGAAAAGCTATTAACATCAAGGCCTGATTTAGCCTAATTGTGCCCTATTTGAAAACTCCTGTTTTTGCACCATATCCAAAACTAGAAATGGACTTTTTTTTCTTTTACTTTCCTCATTACAGAAAAAAAACACTTGTGCCATGTAAGTTCAATGCAAAACACGGTCCTTTTAAACCAAAAGGCATCTCATTGTGCCTTTATTGCAGCACAGAGACAAATGGGAGCAGTCTTTTCAAATTGAACACTTTGGGTATCTCATTCTAACATTAGAAGTTGAACAAATTCCTTTTTGATTCTGTTAAACTTTCTTTTAAACATTGCTTTAAAAATGTTGTAGGTTTTTATACTTAAGTGGGAAAAAATGTATGGGATGCTACTATTATAACTCCTAATGTTGGGGAACTAATCTCTTTCTTTTTTTTTTTTTCTTTTTCAATATATGTCAGGATCTAGTTGAGTTTTAGAAAGAATATATGGTAGCCATTTCAGATTTTGATTCAGATGTTCACAATTTGCAACAGTACTGAGCCTAAACATAATAATCAGCTGAGACCACAGTTCAATCTGGCAGCAAGTGATCTTTTACAGTCTCACAGAGAAGCATTTTTCTAAGTTAAGATTTTAATCTTTAAACTGTTATATGTTATTATGTTGATATGTTATTTAAAAAAAATTCTTACTAATAAAAGTAACCCATAAGCGTTTAAAATTTGCCTCTTAAATGTAGAAAAAGAAAGTGGAAAAGTAGTGCTTGTGATGTTTTGAAAATACAACTCATTTCATGCTGATTATTTGAATGCATTGCATTAGTGTTCCTCAGGCTTTTACAAGCAAGGAGTGCATAAAACTTTTAAAGATGAGGCAATTTGTCAGCAAAATATGGATTTTCATGCCATTAATAAATGTGTTCCAATTTCTCTCAGACCAGCACTGCTGGAAAAAAGTCCTGTTGTTAATCTCAGTGTCAATTAGAGATTCACATCATTGGCTTCTGGGAGAGAGTTTGTAAACACAGACATATGAGGGCTGCTCCAAAAGTAGTGCCTCCTATTTTATTGTTGGCCCAAGACAAGAGAAGCAGATGTTGGCTGTATGGCAGTAGAGATTGAACCTTCCTGCTGATATTGTTACATGTTGCCGTGTGACAGATGGCAGCAGAGGGGAAGTCTGACAAAATGGCATCTGAAATGGAAGTGAGTATGAAGCAAGGGGGTGAGAGCGAATTCCTCCATGAGGAAAAAATGGAACCCATTGACATTCATCAATACTTGCCGAATATTTCTAGACACCAGTTAGTGGATGTGAGCACAGAGACATGGTGGGTGGTGTGTTTCAGCAGTGGTGACAGTGACAGTGGGACACCGTTGCTGGTGCAGATTGTTATGAGTGTGGTATGCAGGCTCTTGTTCATTGCTGGTGAAGATGCACAGCTAATGGTGTGACTGTGTTGAAAAAAACTGTTTTGTAGCTGAGAATTTGCTCTACAAGTAGTGTTATTATGCTCTTTGTATCCATTGTCATTTCCATAGAAATAATTAGGAAGCATTAGTTTCAGGATGACCTGCATATATTAGAGGGTGTGATGGGAACTGGTCACTTGTGTGCATGTACTTGTATAACTGTAGTGCTGGAAAATTATTTTAGTTGAAATACAAGAAAATAAATGGGGAGAAATTTTATTGGTTCCTGTTCTAATTTAAATTGAGTCTTAATATGAACATTGTCTCATAAAAGAGATTTTTGAAGGATGAATGGAGTAGAGAGTTCTCTATAAAAAGAGGCTAATTGGAAATAAAAAAGCTGGTCTATCTAACCAAAAGAATCTGCCTACACTGGAAATGTTTTTCTGTTTTAATATTATGCTGTTTGAAGCTCTTCTGCATATGCTTATTTGAATTACTTGGCTCTGTACTTCCTCTCTGTGTACTCACTCATAAGCAAAAATAGTAATTTGTATAAGCATGCAATCATGGTTTTCTACTGAAACATTTGTATGCAAATGATTTTGACTCTTTCACTTTGAAAAACACTTGAAAAAAGTTCTTTGGAATGAAAAGAAGCTAGCAAGGAATCCTTACTAGAACAAGCACTTTATGAAGAGAACAGGTCAACTTTATCTGAAAAAGTCATGGTGTATTAATAACAACAGCATAGAGAATTTCCTATTAGATGTCGAAATGACAAGTAGTGCAATGGGAGAACACCAGGAACATAGGAAAAGAGACAAGCTCTGCACTGGTATCAGAAACGAGCTATAAAAGAGGTGAAGCAAATGACTGTTCTGCATGGCTGGAGAGGAAAAGGAGAAAATTATTGTAATAATTCTGGCAAGACTTCATGAAAGAAGACTAATAATATTGGGTATTGAGAAAGTGAGCAGTTAAGATAGCCTGGTTGGGATTTGCAAAGTCCTGAGAACAAGGAAAACCTGATGAGAGATTTGGTGGGAGTTACTTCTGACAGGGAGAAATAGTAACGGAAGAAGAGAAAAACCAAGTCTTCAGGAGTGAGTACTCTTAACCTGATGTACATATACACTGCAGCAGCTACAGCCCCAGATCTACTCCCAGTATAAAATTTGCCTCTGCTGAATTGAATAGGTAAATTCCTGTTGATTTTAAGAGAACCAGTATTCCAATTCCAGATGATATATATGTGCAGTAAGAATACAAGATTTTCATCCATATACCACAATTACCCATACAGGACTAGTTTTTTTTTTTTATTTTTTGATCCTAGGTTATATGCTAGGCAATCTATTACAACTTGTAGAACATAAAAAAAAAAGTAGAATTAAATGTTAATTATCTTGTATTCTCTACTTGTTTTATATGAGGTTAAAAACTACTAGTTTAAAGTATGAAATTATTTTGTTTACCTTGCAGTTTAATAATCACAAAGCATTTAAAAATCTTTTCACTGAAAATGTTCAGTAGCATAGCAGTGAGCATTTTATAACAGCAAGATAAGCGAAAACCAAAGATAAATAATGTCATAGTACAACTTTTAATTACCTAATGTCTTTTAAGCTGTTCTTCATTTCTCTTAATAGAAAGTTCATAATAAAAGCTAATCAAAAATTAAGATTAATAATGTATTGCATTTAATTAACTACAATTTCACTCCAAGTAATTTTTCTACTATTAAAATGGAAAGATATTTTAGGAGAAAGAATAAACGCTCTAAAGACTGATATATTAAAATAATAATATATTACCTATTCATATATTTGCAGATACAGACTTAAAAGCTTTTTGCAAATGTTCTTCTTTTTAGTAGCAAAACTGAAACAAAGAATTTCTACTTTACAACACTTTAAACTTTTAAAAATTATTTTTTCCTGTCTGTTGAATTTTCAAGTAAATGGTACACACCTTGAGGGTCTCAGTCTGTCTAACTCAATTCATGCTGAAGCTACCTGCCTACCTGATCCGTTAGTTCATGTTTGGAAGACAGCTGTTACAGTCAAAGAAGGTTGATCATTATTGTAGTAGAGAAGGACATTGTTTTTATTTCAGTAGTATCTAGATGAAAGTTAAATGTTCAATCAATGTCATAGGTAGACTAAATTAAACCTTTATGTAAGGAGAGGGTATTTTTTCTTTCAAAGGAAAAAATTATGTTCTAATTATAGTGTGCCTGGCTACCACAGATACCTCCACTTTCAGCTTTTCCTTGCAGGGACCATGTTAAAGAGCAGATGAAATATCAAAGAAATGTTCTCCGGTAGATGCCCAGTCCCTGGAAGTGCTGAAGACCAGGTTGGATGGGGCTTTGGACAACCTGATATAGTGGGATATGTCCTTTCTAATATTAGGAAGGTTTAGATGATCTTTAAAGTCCCTTGTAACACAAACCATTCTGTGATTATATGATTAGATGGTTCTTTACTCATTGTAAGACTTTTCTGTGGGAACAGTTAAGATAATCTGAATCCACAAACCCCTCATCCAGTTTTCCTTCTACCTAAATGTTTTAACTTTATTCTAAAGTCAGTCTTTTTGACCTTGGCAAAGCTTTAAAACCAATAAAATAAATTCAGTTGTGAAATGGAGAAAACCCTAGTGCTTTTTCCATTGACCTTAAATCACACGTGTTTTCTTAGAGCATTTTACTTTTGCAACAACAACAAAAAGTAAATAATGTTGCCAATATTAGTAAGAAAACCAAGTACTTTAGATACGCAGTAAAAATGATGAACTAAAATAACAAAGAATGAGATCTCCAAAAGGAAGAGGCATATGAATTTCACAGCGTGAGATTTATAACATTCTTTAATACCTTTCCTCACTTCAAAGCTCAGATCCTATCTAAAGTGTTTAAATTTATACTTACAATCTCAGTACGGTCTTCATATGTGTATAAAACCACTGACAAATATGCAAACAAAACAAAACAGAACAACTCCTATTTAACTTACATAGATAAGTGAAAAGAGTAAAAACTTTTTCATTCCTGGATCCTGTGAAAATGAAAGTTATGGAGTTTTGTTTAGAGGGAGATCTGGGGCATTCTCACAGGTCAGATGCGGGCAGACCCAAGCTCCCTCTGACAGAGCTCCAAAATGAAGACGGAAAGACCAACTCCATGCAGTGCCATGTTAACACAGGCATGCAGCTCCTGGACAGGAGATCTCTCTGATCCATCTTCACCTTCAGGCTACGCATGCTTATAGATGACTTCATGTTGCATAGGTTTTGCTTTGCCAGAGCATTTTGTTATGCATTACTCTGTCACTGAAGAGAGTGCTTCTGTCTCTTGGCTCGTTTTCAGAGACATTTTAAAGATATCTCTAATTCTTATGATTGAGAAGCAAGGCTGGCCTGCTTCTCAAAATGTTTCTTAGATTCTACATCTTGCTTCTCTAATCTGGACACTGCATATTAAGTATGCTGCAACAATAACGTAGTTACCCATTTCATCACACAAAGTGCTGTAAGAAACATGAAACAGAATTGCATGAAGTTGTATATTGGTTACTTGCTATGGTAATTCTGCTGTCTATCTACATGCGATGCTGATAAAGGTGGCAGCTTCACCTCATTTTTGTCACTTTGAGAAACCCTCAGTTTCCAGATTCATTTGAGAATCAGTGTTTAGAGTTTAGCTGCTCGCTTGATGCACTGCTGTCTTGACCTGCAGTAGACTTAATCATGGGATGGTTTGAGTTGGAAGGGACCTTAAAGATCATCTAGTTCCATATTCCTTGCCATGGGCAGGGACACCTCCTACTAGACCAGGTTGCCCAAAGCCCTATCAGTTGGGCCTTGAACGCCTCCCGGGATGGAGCATCCACAGCTTCTCTGAGCAGCCTGTGCCAGCGCCTCGCCACCCTCAGTGAAGTGCTTCACCCTTTTCATGAGCAGTTTTATGACACCCACTAATGTTCACTAGTGCACAAATGACACTTGATAAATCACGTCTGCATGTGGCAGTCAGAATTTGACCCAGGTTTTCTAGAGATGAAGAGTTAAGGCACATTCCACAGGTCCATTTATGACTTCCCCCACACTCTCCTTCTGCCATAATTTTGAAACACTAGGTAACACTAAGTGGAACCATTAATGCTGAATTCCAGCCAGACTAAATCAATGTGTAATTAATATTTAATAGATTTACTTCACAGTTAGCTAATGTCATATTATTCTTCACAATAATAGTCTTTGGGGTCTATTCTTCTGTACATATACATGAGGATTTACATCACTGTTTTCCACTATTATTAATGAGAGCAGCCACATGTATTCAAATAATATAGAAATAGAAAACAGGATGGGGTATAATGGAGGAGTTACTAAGTTTCACACAAGTCAAAGCTGATGCAAAAATACGGTTTATAACTATATATAACACATATACAATTGCTACACTATTTTTTGTAGCATTAAATAAATAAGTAGATGGTTTAAGTTTTGTGAATGTTTAAGGTAGTTTTAAGAGATGTAAATGGCTGCATCAGGTCAGACCAAAGTCTGATCTAATTAATTATTCTCTGGCAGTGGATAGCAGCAGGTGCCTAGGAAAGCATGAAAGGGAAGTCAGGCACATACAGAAACATGCTCGAACCACTGTAATGCCAGAGGGCATCTTTGCATTTGAAACATCTTAGCACTTTTTCTTTCATGTGTTTGCTTAATATCTTTCTAAACACATGTAAAATTTCTGGCAATCACAACACTGTCTGTAGCAATGAGATCTGAATCTTAACCACATCATGTTTGGAAAAGCCCTTCTTTCTGCTGATTTGCAATCTGCTACCTGTTGATTTCATCAGACGTGTCTCACTAGCTGTATTATGGCAGGCCGGAAATAAATTTTCTATGCACATTCTCCTTGGTTCTCAGAGTTTTATAGATCACTACAATTTCTGCCTGAAGGTATCTCTGAAGGTGAAGCGACTGGCTTCATGGAGTCACTCCTATTATGGAAGAATTTCTATTTCTTTGTTCACCCTCTTTGTCCTGCTTTGTATTGCATTTAATTTTACATAAACTTTTTCAAGATGGAGAAGCCAAAGCATTACAGAATACTTAATGTCAACCAATATTACAGTTTGGATGTAGAGCTGAGTGATTACACATGGGCTTCTGAACAAGCATCTGCTTTCATATACAGTGTGCAGAAGCAGTGTAATTATTTTTTGTATTTTGATAACATTATAGACCTTAGGGCCAATTTATGTGAATAGCTGCAGTTTGCATCTAAAGCTTTTGTTGCCCGTGTGACAAATTACAGGTTTGATGAAACACATCACACCTTAAGTGTGCTTCCATATTTTATACTGTTGATGTTTTATTGAACTACATACTATCCAAAATATGTTCTCCCTTATGGCAGAGCTCTTAACACCAGTCATTTGTATTCTGAAGAGCTGCTCTGTTACCTAGGTTCATAAAAGGGAAATGACAGACTTATCCAGAAAATGCATGGCCATTACTCAGATATTTTCACAGGATCTCTAATGTGACATTGGAAAACATGAATCTCAACTTTTTTTGGTTACCCTTGAATGTAAAGGGACATAAGAGTGATAAAAACACAACTGTATTTGATTCTGTCTGGTGTTTAAATCTAGCTTGAATGCTCTAAAGGATACCAGTGATTGTATGAACACAAAGACAGGCAAGACACAATTAGAATAAATAACCTCTCACGGAATATGACAGCCTATTTTCTCCAGTGGGGTGCACTGAGATTGTTTTGGTAATGATATGCCACTTTGTGTCTTACCTTAAGCTTTTTATATTTTTCCAAAGAGCTTATCTCATCTCACCTGCAACACTTAAGTTCTGACTGCACTGGAGAAGAGCAAAACAAATTATCTGGCTCTAATGAAAATAATGCATGAAGGTTCTCTTCTTCCATGTAAACTTAAATGATCTTGCATCCTACAGGGATGAAATTCACCAGGTGCATGTTATACCACTTCCCTGACAGTTATAGGAGATTTCTGTTCTAACTGATTTTGATTTACACAGGTTTCAATGCCTTGTATGCCCTCTCTCTCCTTGGGATTGGTACAGCCATGAGAACAGGCAGGCTATCTAGACGAAGAGACCCTTGATTTAAACTCCAGGGAGTGGTGCCAGTTTGCAGGACACATGCCCAGTTCTTTCAGCTGATCTGAAAGCACTGGAGAGCATAGGAAATATTAGAGCATAGAAAAGGGTCAGATTTCTTGCATGAAGAGAAAGAACTGCGAGGATGCATGCCACAGCCAAGGTGACTGAGGTCCCAGACTTTGAACTGATAGATCAAAGAAGCAGGTAGCAGCAATTTTTACTGACATTTCTATAACTGATGTTAGACTAACAATAGCAAAGATGAAGATGCCGATACTGTGTTAAAAAATATCCATGAAGGTCCAGTCCAAAATTGTTGTTAAATAAAAATAGTCACTGAATTTTTAAAGAAAAATTGTTTGAATATTCATCTTACTATCCTATTTATTATTCACTTAAAATGCCACTAAATGATGCTCAGTTGTGTCAGATATGATTATGATTAACTGGGACTCTGAATTGCCCCCCACGTTTCTCAGATTTGGATGTTTTACATTACCATATTTATTTACTTAAATTGAGCATTTATCTACCCATTTCTAACATGTATCTACAGAAAGGACAGAACACAGTCTCATGTTCCTGTAGTTTATATACCAGTAAAATTTAACTCTATATAATAGCTATTTCTTTCTCTTTTGTTAAAGAAACAGTCATTACTTCTATTTAAGATATTCCACTCTCAAGTAGAAACCATTACGAAGTGCAATATTCAGATGCTGGGTCTCAGTTGGACCATATTCATGACTTGAATCCTAGGGCTTTATTTAAGCTCATCTCCATATTATCAGATTACTATCCTGAAGCTGAAATTTTTGCATCCAAGATGACTGACTTTTCATTCTGATGATATTTACTAGGGTAATTTTACCCATACATTTCTTTGCTTGGATGCTCATATTTCTGAGTAATTTTTGAATTTCTGCTGCTTGGTGATTTATGTCCTTCCTACAATGGCAGTATAATTATGCTTCCACATTTTGCCATAGAAACAAATGCTAAGCTTCATTACCAGTCTGCAATAAGTAAGAGATATTGTTATTTCATGAATTTCTAGGAGGTAGTGAGATGTATCTGAGTTTATTTAAAAGAAAGAAAGAACAATAAAACTCTTCAGATTTAGTTCTGTTCTGCAGCACAGCCTTCCTTTACCATTAGAATGTCCAGGAAAGTTGAATGAGTGGGTTTAAGCCGCTTCCCGAGTACTGCAGTAGGAGATAATGTTATAACCCTGTATGGATCCTACATTAAATGAAAAGTCCTCATCAAGTCAGTGAGATAAAATCGCCTCTCCTATGCCTGCAGATATCACACAGAATTTGTGTTTAGGTGTCTTGAAAAGCTCTGAATTGCACTTGGGCTAGTAATGCAATAAAAAAGGTCCAAGGATGGCCCAAGCATGAGTCCAATGCTGTGCTCTGACTGCTTGAAAAAGAAGGAGGTGTAAATCTGACCAACTGCATGTTTTATTTTGAAAATTCGCAGGACTTTACATAGATTAGAATAATACTTAAGAACAAAATGGTGTCAAAGAAATTTCAAAAGGTCCCTACCGGAAAGCCTAAACTCTTTTGAATTCAGCATTCAACAGCTCCACATGATGAATAGACAGTCTAACTAGTGAGACTGTAGGATACCTTATAACCTTACTGTCAGTGAAGCTCAGAGGATTGTCTGAAGATTGGCACACTCACACCTGGTAAGATGCATGGACTCATGCTGGGTTGCAATTAGCACACACATTTTCATTTGTTCTTGTCTCTTTAGTCTCCTTTCTCCATTTTTTTTTTCTTTAAATTAAGTATTAGGAGACTTTCTCAAGGATGGAAATTTTCTCAGTTTATTTCCCTAAAGATGAAAATAAGCCCCCAAAAGTAATCTGTGCTTAAATTCAGGAGAAATATGGCATTTCTAAAACACAAACAAGCTCTCCATGGTATTCTGTATCATGGAAACCATGTCAGTACAGCAGCAAAAGAAGAGAAAATGTTCATATTATTCAAGAAGCATCTCCTTTCTCTTCCAGCTGAGCCTGGATTGTTTTGAAGAGACATGAAAGCACCACATGTTCAGCATTACATAGGTATTGTTTGTTTATCCCTTCTGCCATTTGAAGGGATCCCTGTGCTTATTACGAATGTACACTCCAGAGCACCCTAGAAAAAATTTGTCATTATCCACTCTGATTTTCCATGATATATATACATTATCAGCAGATTTTTCATCAAACATATTTCCTTGAGTGACATACAAAAATACACAAACATTAGATGGTGGAGAATTATTATGTTTGCTCAAGAGACAAAGATGATTTCTGATTCTTGCACATCTACTGGTTAGTATTTTGGGACTGTATCTTTATCTGTATTTGAAAAGATTAATCTGTACACTGTTATAACAAAAAATGTAACAAACATATCACAGTTCTCATGGTTTCATTCTCTGAAAGAATAAGCATATCTGGGACACCAGTGTTGCTGCAGAACATATCTGTCTTAGAATTCTGTTAATGAACATCATCATTATTATTTTGGATTTTTTTTTAAATAAAATGACTTCATAAGGACTTTTCTCTGTAAAAATCATCTTGAAATATGAATTGAGTTTATATTAGGAATTATAGAGTCTTAATAGAGCTAACTTGGTGTCATCTCACCAGGTGCTTCCCTGAGTCCATACTCAGGTAGTTTAGAAAATTTCTGAAATAATTCAGAATCTCTTAAGTCCTTGAAAAAAATTAATCCAAATTCCTCTCTCCTTTCTTGCCCTGCTGAGACCCACCAACATGTATACTGCAGTTTCTCCTGCAATGAATCATTTTTAAACAGCAGGAGCCAGAACCAGTCTATGGGGATTTAAACTCATCAGCTACCTTCCCGAATTCCCACATAGACATAACAGGATTGCTAAACATTGATAATAATTTCATTATTTTATGAAAAATCTTGAATTTACTAGTTTATCTTAAAATTAGAATCAGCATGGCATAAGGGTAGAGCAGCCTGGCTTTACAAAAAAAAAAAAAAAAAAAAAACCACAAAAAAAAATAGTTTCTATGAGAATTCAGATTGTCATTGCTGTAACAGCATGTATTTTTATACCAAATGGAAAATATCTTGGCAGCAGATAAGGTGATATCTCTTCAGTTAAAATTATATGCTTAGCAAGTTATAACGAATGTATGCTAAGTAGGCATAAAAAATGATTTCTATTAGCAAAGTAATAATCACCAATGAAGTATAGCAAGCCACATGTTTGTCCTATGTGCAGTTTGGAAACTTTTCTTGTTTATTTACCTTTGTTCAGACAGTAATTTTACCAACTACTTTACTGAGACAAAATCAAAATTGAAACAAGATCAAAACATTTTTGACTTTTGTTTAGCTGATTGGTAGAAACCACCTTTCCTTGGTAGGAAACCACCTTTTCTGAGCAGCATTTGTCATGCGCTCTCTGCACAGCCACATACACTCTCCATTAATCTCAAGAAAAGAATGAATACAACAACTGCGCTGTTCCTCTTTCCACTTTCCTAAAGTGATACCTTATCACCTAAATTATATAATTGCCCAAGAGTTTCAAGAAGTTTAATTAAATGTATCACTTCCAATAAATTCCTTGGGCAAACAGACTACCATAGGGGCACATAAGGAATGTGAACATTAATTGCATTTGAGATTAGCCTCACTGAATTGAATTCTCGCACACTGATACCCTTTGTACTCAAGCCATAAATATCAGCCATTTATACATCTCACTATTGGCAGCTTTACTGTAACGTAGTATTCCCAATAGACCAGAAGCCTGCACAGGAAAAGTTTCCACTAACAGAAGTACTTGCTTGCAAATGACCAGTGAGACAGACAGAGATTCTCTTTTGGGTACCCTTTATAAATGAAGTATTCCTGTTCGATACCATTCCATTAACAAATTCTGCATTAGAGAATTGCAGATGGAAAGGCCTATAGTCACATAAACCACCAAAATTCTAATAAATAAATAAATAAGCAACAAAAACACCAAAGCAAGGACATCTAATGAAAAATCCAATTTGATGATAAATTAATTAAATTCCCTACCGACTCAAGCCTGACAGAACACGTCCCACGTGGGAGAGACTGAAAGATGAATTTGCTAATTAATGTTAATACAGAGATTGGAACAATTAGACGAACAAGCTCACAGCAGAATATCCCTCTTTTCCTCATTGAGTACAAACATGGTAACTAAATCTTTACATTTGCAAAAAGCTGTTGTGAGTTAAACAATTCCATTACATGCAACAGAAGTAATAATATTGCAGTCTCCTTGTGGAGTGAAATGCAAGCCAAGTGAGGAGTAGCTTTTCTTTCTGGATTTGGATTTAATCATGTCCCAATATCTTGAGTATCATGTGAAAGTCGTAAGGGATTAGTACTACTGTAGCACTTTGAAAAGTCTAAAACTCTGCTGTACCTAAACATCTTTTCTAGGTTTACT
Organism: Numida meleagris; assembly: GCF_002078875.1. NCBI lineage: Eukaryota > Metazoa > Chordata > Aves > Galliformes > Numididae > Numida > Numida meleagris. Next base: position 144,357,416 of record NC_034409.1, read on the forward strand.
CTAATAGTGAGTTTTAACTATTTGTAATTAACTATTATAAATTCATTTAAATGAATATAGACCTCAATTAAAAATAGAAAAGTGGATAAACTTACCTGTATGCTATTATACACTAATGAGATGGGAAAGCTTCAGAAGGCTCAAATTAAAAGTGGCTGAATTCCCTTTACTAGGACTTACTTTCATCACTGGTAAAGTTCATTTTTATGATGAGTAGCTGAAGACTGTATACATGATGGTGACTTGCATTATTTCTTCCTTAATAGCTCTGTTTTAAAAATTAATTTTGGATGAAGTAAGCTTCTCAGCCTACGCAAGGAGATCTTTTAATACGTTATAACTTTTATTGAGTTTATTGGCTTCTACATGAAAGTAAAAATAGTGCAAAAGACATTTGCCAGTTCCTGCTGTTTTTACAATTTCTATAAATTACTTCTTTAAGATTGGTTATGATATATTTCCATTCTGCCACTGTGCTATCTCTTAATTACTGATCAATAGGACTCTAAATATAGATCTACTCAAATGGTAGACTATAAGGAGCCATAATGGCCTACTGGGTAACTAATGTCTGTTTTAACAAGTCCATAACCATGTATTTGCTATGGAAGATACTTTAGTATGGCTCCAAAGGAGCCATTACAATCTATTGACTCAAGGCATTTCTACTCTTCTAATTATGTATTAATATTGCCATTGTTGCTGTCACAACACAGAGAAAAATAAAAGCGAAACAAAAGTTAAAAGTGAATTAAATGCATATTTACTTAACATTGAAAATTCTAAATGAAGTGTTTTTTACATATTTCTTAGAAATAACATAAAATTGTTGAGCAGCTGAAAGGAAGATGCAGTACCATTAGAACTTTCTAAAGCCCACTGGATTGAATTTCCAATAAGTTAGACAACTGCTTTGTTTTATTCTGCTTTTCTGAACAGAGGTATCCTTCAAATTTCTCTTTCAATATTGAGCTGAGTGAAAGGAACAAGTATGGCTTCTTTCAGCATCTGTAGTGTTGCTCTCCATATGACTCCAACCAAAGTCCTTACTGAGAATGGAGATTCATTTCTTTTGATTAATTTCAGCTTGATTTTCAGTTTTGTAAGGAAATGTGAATCCAGAAAAATTTCATGTAATTTTTCATTTTATAATGAAGAATTTGCAGAGTTTCAGTCTAGGCAAGCATAGAAAAAGCAAAGAGGTAGAAGGGGACCATAATGACATCTTCTAACAGGGAAGCAAAAAATAAAATAAAATGAAGGAATAACACTGTACACCTGGGTAACTATATTTCCGTCTCTTCAAAACATAGCAAAACCCTGAGCTACACTCCCAGTGTTGCTACATTCAAGGGTTTGACTGTATTCTCATTCATAGAACGACAAAAAATATTTAAAACTGTTAGTGGAGAAGATAGTAGGTGTATCTGACGTTACAATCAAAGACAAGACAGGGATAGCATCATTTCGGAAAACAGCCAATTTCTAAATATTTTTCTTTCACATTAAGGTTCTCTAAGGACTCCTGCAAGTCTGTATGCATGAGCAGCAGGCAAGCCACACCTGGATATCTTGCTTTTCCAACAAATATCAGACCAAACATTTTCCTAACTTTCTGGTAAAATGCTTCATCAGAAGCTTAGAATGCAAAATACAGAATAATCTTTAAGAATTAAAAGTCTTCTCTGCACTCTGACTCAACACTTTAGTAGCGTGCTCAGTTTTTAGCTCCTCTAAATCAAGATCTTTTACTAAAACATACAACAGTCCTTATGCCCCAGAGAAGAGAATGAGAAATAAAATTTTTTCAGCAAATTGCTCTTGGACATTACTTACTATGGCTCCTGATCAAAGACTTCCTGAACAGAGAAAGAATCGCTCTGCAATTACAGAAAATTAAGCAACATAGACTTGGAAATGTCTACAGGATACATATTTTCCCAGGCTATGTATTTCTAAACATTACCCACATTCTTAGGTGGAGTCCATTTCACATAACTTCAGACAGATATCTGTGGTGTAGATATTTATGCTTAGCTGACCAAGTACTCTAGGCAACCGTTGTTGTCATTTGACAGAAGCAGAGACTTCAAAAACACTGTTCATTCGACCTATTTTAGCCCTCTCTACCATGTTTCAAGGTGATATGCTTACATTGTAACTCAGTTATTTTGGAAGAAGCCTAAGGAGCTAGATATGTGTTAATCCACATTTAGTTTGATTAATCCTTTATTTTTTAAAAAAGATTTAAGAGTACATAAGGCTGTAAATTATACACCCAAACAAACTGCATAAAGGATAAGGTAATATCAAGAGATTTTCAAGTCTTCTTAAGGAAGCATCTTACTATTACATGCATTAAAAATTAAGAGTCCACAGTTCACACTAAAACAAATAAATAAGCCTCTCTCTTCCCCCTACAGTATATCTAAGAATCATTCTAAATAGCTTGATTTTTCCTCACACTTGAGAGATTTAGTGAACTAACACTGTGAAGGAAACTGCTTAAAGGACAAGTCGTATTTATTGGATTAGGACTGTCATCAGTTAGTCCTAATGAGGATGACTATGGAATCATAGAGTAATTGTATTTGATAGGACATCTGGAGGTCATTAAGGCCAACTTTGAACATTCAACTTCAAAGGTTGATCAAGTTGCTGAGAACTGAGCTCAATAGAGCTCTGAGGATCACAGGAACAAAGAACTGACAGCCTCTCTTGGCTACCAATTCCAGTGCTTCACCACCCTCTTGGCTAATTTTCCCCTCCAAAATGGAAAAATCTTGCATCTGCAAATGCTCCAAAAAATGGTGAAAATGCAATAACAGTTCTTTTAGCAACAAATTCAGCAGTTTTTCATTTAATAGGTGGCATTCAATATGGGAAAGGAGAGGAAATAATAAGAGGAAACCTTACATATGAATATCTGTACACTACCTAAAGGAAAACAGAACAACGTAATTCCTGGGCACAGTTTAGTAAAATACTTAATTCATCCAGAAAATATATTTTGTTTTTGCAATTTAAAGAGAAAAAACATAGAAAAAACCCAAGATATTTCTTCCTTAAAGAAATACGAGGAGACTAGAGTATTTTGGGTTTTTTATTTTATCATTTACTAAAATAATATATTGAGCAGTGGATGTTATGAGTACTCAATTATGCCTAATCAACAATCCCTAGCTAGGGATAGCTAACAGCTCAGGTTATAGACAGATATGCTGGATCTTCCCAGCTCAATTTTAAACCAGCCTGAGCACTATAGCTAAATCTGATCTTTATTTCATAGAATAAGATTACATTGAAAATGGAAAGACAGAAAAGTGTGAGGGATGGTGCCTTAGTTGCTTATCTGAAACAACTTCAAAGAAACTATAGAAATTGTAAGCATAAAATCACTTTCTTAATTAACTAATGAAATATCATTTATCAGTTCCCTCTGTCTGCATTGTAATACTGTGTGCCCTTGAACTCCTCTCTGTACTCACAAACCTTTATTTCTGGGAAAGAAAAGAAAGAAACACGTGAAAATGTCTTTTATATATGTCCATATATGTTATGGACAATTCCAAATTATGCAAAATAATCAGAACAAGGTTGTAAATGTGCTGCAAAAGCACTGTTGATATATATTATTCAGGAGCAGGAAACATTTTTGCAGTATCATCAAAACTATAGCCAAGCCACGGGGCATAGATACAGTCACATCTATTCTGTGTGGCAGAATAGTTCATTGCAGCTCTTGCTTTCCAATATATATTCTGAAGAAGTGAAAATTAGGGCAGTTAGGCATGAGTTTTCTGGGACAGGTAGTATTGCCAAGAAACAAATCAAACCAAAAGGATTTGGCCTTCATTAAGACAACTGAACCTTGTAATTGCCCCTTTCAGAAGAATAAAATAAAGATACCAAATAGTGGTAGATGTCCACCTGCATCATTTCCCCTTTCCTTTTCACTCATAAGAAGCAGTATGAAGTTACAGCTTTAAGGTCATTAGATGCTGTAGGCAGAGCAGAACAGCCCTATGCTGGAGCCAATGATCCCCACTGTATAAGAATGTTCATTCTGTGAAGATTACTAAAGGCATCTTGGTTGCACAGAACCGTCTTCTCGGGTAATCTATTTTAGATACCAATGTTAAGAAATTATGAATAACAGTCTTGAAGTGTATATTTCTCTTCTGTGAACATGAAAGAAGTACAGGGAAAGCAGTACAGCTATCTACATGGGAGATACCCAGAGTAACACATGATGGAGTAAATCTCAGCCAACCAGTGCAGCGACCCACTTGACAGTCACTATTTGTAGGCTTGGAAGTGGTGGATTTTGATTAACAATGTCATGAGCAGAGCCTGCAGATTGTGGTTACCAGTGGCTGTCAGGCTGTCATGGAGCTGGCAGCTCTGGGACTGGGGAGCGCTTTGCCTCACTTGCTGGTAAGTATGTGTGCACAATGTGAGAACTGGTTGTTGGTTTTTTTTTTTATGTACAGGGTGAAATTGGTGGTAGAAGCAGAGAAATGAAGCAGAAACAAAGTTGCCTTCCTGAGCAGAGAAAATGAGGAAAACTGAAGGAAGTGTGTGGATATGGGGCCTGGGCTGAGGTGCTGAGAAAGACAAGGGCTGTGGATCTGTCTTGTTGAAGATGGGCACTGGACAACCTGTCAAGACAATGGAGATGCAGCTAATCAGATTTTGCTTAAAAAATGTGTGACCCTGCTAAACTTAACTCTTACTTCCACATTATTTAAGACCTTCTTTAAGAATGTATATAATTTCTATCATGTGAGGATAGTATGTGAAACTAGGCCTCCAACACTGTAGGATGGAGTAATTAAATGATCCTGGGATGACGTCTGTGTAGAAGGGCTGAGAGATGTATTCCTGAGTATATATCCTAAAGTACAGTTAAACCCATACACAGAAAAATAAGATACAAAAAATAAACTGAAACAGAAGGTAATTTATAAAGAATACAATGGTGATTAGAATCAAGGAAGAAAATAAAACCGCTGTGTGCATCCTGTCTTCTGTTTCCTCTACTCTCATCCCATTTCTACTGTTTTCTGTTACAGTTTCTATTCAATTTAAGCGAGCATCAAGAATTCACAGATTAGATTAAATAGCTTCCTTTAGAAAATAAATTACAAAGGATGACCTATTAAAAACATTGTCTTTGGAAATGAATTGTAAATGGAAAAATTAATATCCAGCCTGAACTGAGAATAACTCAGGTTTATAGTTGAAGCAGTAGGAATTCAAGAGCCTAAGGGAATTTGGAAAAAATAGCAGTGACGGAACTCAGTAAGGGTTTAGGAAAACTCTTCAAGAAGTAAATAAAAGTTCTTACAGACAAGATATTAAGGCCACAAATGCAGCTTTAAATCCTTCTTCAGTGCAAACTGAAGTGCTCTTTAAAACACTTGCACTTCTTCATATATCTTCCTTCAAGCACTGACATTTTTCCTGATCAATTTCAATGACACACTAGCAAGGATCATATTATAAAATGTCATAAGTTCGTAAAGCAACACGTCAGAACTGAATTTACAATAATGCAGAGTTGCATATTATTCTGTTATTCCAGATCACTAGGATATTGTTTACTTGGATTTTAGCAAAGAACTGATCTTGTTTCCTACAGCATTCTCCTGAAGAAACTGGCTGCTTATTGCTTGGATGGATGTGCTGATTACTGTGTAAAAACTGGCTGGATTGCCAGGCCCAAATGGTTGTTGTTAATGAAATTAAATCTGGTTGGCAGCTGGTCACAAATGGTATTCCCCAAGGCTCAGTACTGAAGCCAGTTTTATTTAATATTATTATCAAAGATCTTGATGAGGGATCAAGTGCACCCTCTGAAAGTTTTCAGAGACACCAGGTTGGGTGGGATTATTGATCTGCTCAAGGGTAGGAAGGAATCTGTACGAGCTGAACGGATGGTCCACATCCAACTGTATGTCTTTTGATAGAGATAAATGCTAGGTGCTACACTTGGGTCAAAACAACCCAATGCAGCAATATAAGCTTGGAGAAGAGTGATTGGAAAGCTACCGAGCAGAAGAGGACTTAGGGGTGCTGATCAACCTGCCAGCAGCAGTGTGTTCCAATGCCCAAGAAGGCCAATGGCATTCTGGCTTGTATCAGAAATAGGGAGGCCAGCAGGAATAAAGAATTGTCCCCTTGCATGTGGCACTGGTGAAACCACACTTTGAATACTGTGTTCAGTTTTGGGCTTCTTCCTACAAGAAAGATACTGAGCTGCTGGAACACCTTCAGAGAAGAACAATAGAGTTGGTGAAGGGAATAACATACAAGGTTTATCAGTAGAGGCTGAGGGAACTGGGTTTGTATAGTGTGGAGAAAAGGAGGCTGAGGGGAGATCTCATCTATCTCTACAACTGCCTGAAAGGAGGTTCCAGTAAGGAGGGTATCAGTCTCTTTCCTCAGGCGACAAGTGGATCACAGAATCATAGAATGGCTTGAGTTGGGTTGGAAGGGACCTCAAGGATCATCAAGTTCCAACCTCCCTACCACAGGAAGTGTTGCCAGCCACTAGATCAAGTACTAGATGAGGTTGCCTAGGGCCCCATCCAACCTGGCCTTAAAACACCTCTAGGGATGTTTAAAAGACATGAAAATGAAAGGTACATGTAAGGATATGAGGAAATGGCCTCAAGCTGTGACAGAGGAGGCTTGGAGATCAGAAACTGGAAGAGTTTATTCATGGAAAAGGAGGTTAGGTATTAGAACAAGACTGCCCAAAGAAATGTTGCATTTCCCATCCCTGGAGGTATTTAAGACATGTGGTTGTAGCTCTTAGGGATATTGTTTAGCGGTAGCCTTGTTGGTGTTTTGTGATGACTGGATGTGGTGATTTTAAGTGTTTTTTCCAACCTAAAAATGTTTATGTTTCTATGATTCCATGGTATGAATAATAGTATTGCCAGAGAGTAAGAAAAAGTGTCGAGAGCCTTACTTAAATGCTGCATTTCCAAAAATGGTATGAAAGCCATGACACACTTGTCAGTTCAGAAAGTGACCCTTAGTTGGTTGTCATATTCAAACAGAAAATTAATTGGCTAATCAATTAAAATAGCTTTTTCCATTATCTCTAATTTTGTTTTAATCTAACTTTGTATGTTTTTATTGAAAAGTTCCCAGCCACAAATAGCATTGTCTAAACATAAAGTTATATCATGCTGCTGTTTTGTACACAGAATCCAAAGACTTTGCTTCTATTGCTAGCATGTATGACATAGTTGTTTTGAGGTGTATTTCATAAGAGATATGGATTTACTTTTTCTTTACTGCTTTAAAATAACTACGTCTTTTATACATTTATACTGAATATGAAAGTGTACCTTAGGCTAGGCTTTCACTCTTGTTTCTTTCCCCTCGTGCACTGAAATGCTGAGCAGTGCTTCATTTGCTGAAAAACAGATGCTTCTTCCTGCTTCTCATGTAGCCAAGTGTATGATTCGGATGGGGTTTTGCATCTGTTATACCAGTTATGGGAATTGCAGGAACTCATTAGCACTCAAGCCCTATGTCAGCAGACTTCCTTCGGGAAAGAGAGGAAAATGAGTGCCCCACAAATAATCCACAGCAGGAGGTTTCATCCGTTCAGAGACACAAAGACAGGTATTTCTAGTTCTGTATCTCCTTTTTAGGTACTTCTAAAATACCTGCTTTTTCATTATAAATACAATTATGATATCTGCTGCCAATGAAGGACTGTGATCAGTGACTTCACTAGGAATAGAAATACTGGAACAAAAATTTGTAATTTATTTTTACATGGTCTCTTATGGATTGGGTTTACTTTAACAGAAATAATCTATGTCCTACAGATACCTCTAAAATAGACATTGCTTTTTCAAAGATATACCATATGTAATGGTAAGACTACACTTCTCCCCCTTGGCTTTTTATTGGCAGCCTGATAAGAGAAAGCTTTGCTGGCACGACAATTCATCCAACAACCCTCCCTTCCAAGTACACACACACCGATAACAGTGGCTTAGTTTTAGAATGGCTACTGTCCAGGAATTTAATGTAATTGAATGTTTTTTGAAACTTTATCATTTATTTTCAGGACACAAGTTTTTAAGTGAGATGGCAAAATCAGAAAAGGAATATATTTAGTTTATTTAGTTTTCTCCATAATTACTTTAGGGTACTAAGGTGTTGCCATTTCAAAGCTTTAAAGCAAAACAACATATTTGTTCCATTTTATGCTGAATAAATAGACCAAGCCTCTATAAAATCTCAGATATATTCTTAGCAGCTGAGCTATTCCTCATAAAAGATCAGCAAACCTAAGCACTGTTTTCTTATTTATAATTAGCAGCTTTGCTATTCCAATCAATCCTTTTCTGCATCTTAACATACCAGAAGTTGTCTTCTGTTGCTTTTTGAGATCTGCTGCCTGACACACATCCAGTGTTTTTGTTTCTGTGCCATACTCCCATGGAAACAGGAATTACACTGCGATTTATTGAGTGTTTATCCCCAAACACCACCTCTTCAAAACCAGTTGGCTAGTTATGCCACATCAAGTAAACCTTGCCAGTAGGTACTATGAAGTATATATATACGTTACCTGTCCTGAGATGAAAGGCATTGCAAATCACTTAAATACACTATTGAGAATGACTAATAAGATTATGGAAGACTAATGGTTATTTTCTTATAAACACAAAAATGACATAACTGAGTGATCATATAAAGCAGCCCTACTGAGCAGAGAAGGCTGTTCAATAATAAATCCAAGAACAATTTTCAGAACTTCTGTTGTAAAGTGAGGGGCAATGTTTGACCAGACTATTTTTGGTTTGACAGTTGTGACAGGGAGTCCGTATTGTTCCAATTCTTTCGGTAAGTTTCTTCCACTTATTCTAACCAGAGAAGCCACATAGAAAATGATCGGATAGAATTTATACCACAGCAATTGAGAACAGAGGCTTGCTTAATTTCCCAAACCATCTCGCTTCATGTATTATTCCAGCAATTTATTGTAATGAATTTCTTAATGTTTCACTTGGATTCACTTCAGTAAAACGTCCTCTACCTTCTCCTCCCTCCCTTCAGTTTCCTGCTTAGAAAGTACAGATTAATGAGAGTTTTCATGGATGAAATGAATTCTACCCCATCAACTCTCAATTATGTGCGGGTGGTTTACAAGTTTTTGGGTAGTGGATTTGCAGATGCAGGGGCATTGAGCTTGTTCCCCGCAGAGCTAAATCCATTCTGCCAGTATACAGTGCTGTGAGAGGTTATTCTATAGTTTCCAGGGTCAAGTTGGCCCAGAGGCAGTTTAGACGATTTACAGAGCCTAAACGAATAGCATTTGGTTTCCCTCCACCAATGAAAGTCAACCAAATGGTTCTGCATAGAACTGGTCCAAATTTGGCATGACTGCCTTGGAGAGGATGTAAAGAGTTTAACTGACACTGCATGATTGCTCATACAGCTTTCTTTCTTCGCATCTATGCCCTTTTTTCCATCAGCATTCCTGGTCCAATGGATTGTTGGTAAGAGGCAGAATGGAACTAATAAACAGCGCCAACATGGGTCTGGTGCTGTGCCCAAGCTAATATACGCTGCCAGAGCTGGAGTCTGGGACACAGACAACTGAACGGATCTGCTAAATTCAACTGGGCTCTACCTGGCTCACTGGCTCTGCTAGCAATGCTGGTCATCATCTGTCTTCATCTCCTGCTTGTTCAATTCTTTTGGCTATCTATTCTTCCCTTACCTAGGGCCAGCTGATTAGCGGTGGTCAGTGGCACAAAGTCTAGTTGAAGGCCAGTAACTAGTGGATTACCCAGGGATCGTTACTGGGTCCAGACCAATTTAATATCTTCATTAATGATCTGGATGATGAGACAGAGTGTACCTTCAGCAAGTTAGCAGATGACCCAAAACTGAGAAGAGTGGCTGATATGCCAGAGGACTGTGCTGCTATCCAAAGAGACCTAGAGAGTCTAGAGAGATAGGCTGAAAGGAACCTCAAATCGAACAAAGGGAAGTTCAAAGTTCTGCACCTGGAGAGGAACAACCCTAGGCACCTGGACATGTTAGGGACCATCCAGATGGAAAGAATCTGGGCATCCTGATGGACACCAAGTTGAACATGAGCTAGCAGTGTGCCTGTGATGCAAAGAAGGCTAACGGTATATTGGTCTGATTTTCACCAGACTCCTGGACTCCTGACTTAATATGGGAGAGATGGGAAATACTGAGAAATACCAGATGCTTGCCAAGCTATCAGGACACTGAGACAGCTTCTGTACATAAATGGGCACTGAGACCAGCTGACACAGTATGGCCTGAGGCTAGGCTTTATTCTGTAGTTGCAGGGAATCGGGAAAGGTTTCTGGAGCATATAAACCAAATTGTGCTAGGGAATTGTCTGGGAGAGTGCTAGTTAGCACAGACCAAAATCACCCAGACTTTCTGCTATACACGATGTTTCTGTGCCTGGGAATATTTGGCTAACACAGGAGTAACCTGAGAAGGGCTACGTAAAACCTCTGGCTGCCAGGGAGGCAAGTCATTGCTGGTCTGGAGACTCCACAAAGGTACCCTCCTGATTTCCAGCTTCACAGCAATCCATCCACATTCCTCAATCCCAGATGCGCTGCAGAGTAAGGCTGCTGAAGAGCCATTAAAACATCTCTGAATTATACTGTTCACTTTTGACAAAGAACTTAAAATGGTTTTGAAGAGGAGCATAAGACAAGAGATCCTTCCTTTATACTGTTTCTAGGGATGAAAGGGCTGTATCTGAGCATATCCAGAGAGAGCAGAACATAACCTAGTGCTCTCTGACTACCAATGAGCACTACTGCCAGTTTAGGAGTACGGGAACCAAGGGCAAACTAAATTATTTACCACACATACTTGAAAAGAATCTTAAAGATTACATCTTGTTGTATGAAACCCTTTTATCAAAGTCCACACTGACAGCTGTGAGTATGTTAACTCTGAATTTGATATGGTCTTTAATTGGACCAAGCATCTGGCTTAGTTCTTGACTGCAGTTTTTGAGTTTTTTATTAGGAAACTTGTTCTTCTGCCTCAATTTTGTAATATTGCCCATTGTGCATTGTCTGTTGGATTCTTTTGGGTATTGAGATGTTGAGAAAGCATTGATGAGCACTGCTTTATTACAAACTGGGTTTCTAAATATACAATCAGTGAATGACAGGTCCTGTGTAAGAAGCTGAGAGATCTAAAAGACATACTTGTGGGGAAAGTTTTACATGAAGAGAAAATTACCTTGAATTTAGTGTTTTTTTTTTTTTTTTTTTACTGCGATAGAAGCTAGAGTATTTGTCACATACATATCCAGGGGAATATGAAGCCAGAAGGGAATTTTAGGTAGCTCTGTTATGGAGCAATGATCTCCCCATAGATTTGTTGAGGTCTGAAATGTGTTGCAAGGCATTATTTTTTCCTGTACCAAATATTTCTGACCTTAGCCAATGCCTCTCTTCAACGGGCTAGTCTTATATATTTTATTTTATTTTGAGAAAAATTTCTGTTACATTCATTCATTAGTTTTAGAGCGGCCTTTTTCCTTATATCTTAGCTTTGCTTTGAAGTGTAATTTAGATCCCTTTAAAGTGACACATCCTGGAGCAAAGAAAGGAATTCCATAAGAATTATACTCTTGTGATGATTTCAAGTTTTTGGAACTATCTGTTTTAGAGAAAAGATGATTCAAGGAAAACCTGAAATTAAGAAATGTCTTTATGACTTATTTTTCAAAGAATCATAGCTTTGTTCCTCTAGCTGTTAAAAAAGGATAGAATGATTCCCTCCTATCATGTAGTCTCCATGCTGATATTGAAGAAGCAGTAAAATCAAAGGGAACATCTGTTTCAAGATACTCTCACTGAAGAGAAGAATGGATTGATTATTTTGTCTGAAGTTTCAGTGAGTATTTGTGCTCTGCAAAGGGAGGTACCTGTGTTGCTAGAAGAATGCTAGGGTGCAGATTTCAGTATCTCTCATTCCTTCCAGCACAGATTTTCCAAAGCTGTGAAGATATGCAGCACCTCAGAGCAGAGTGAAGAATTAATCCTGGAAAAGCTACTAGGCAAATCTAATTCAGAGCGATTTTTTCTTTCAAACAAATATTTCTTGTGAGTACTTAGCAGACAGAGGAGACTCTCAGGGATAAGATTATTGTATTCAGATTCAATCACAGTGATGATTTCATTGTCCTGTTTTTGAATACAGTAGGAATACATTTTCTCCTGGTATTATTATGTCCTTTTCTAAGGAAGCAGCGGTAAGCTTTATCTGAGGCATATTAATGAAGTCCTTAGAAGCCTGACTTCATAGCAAATTCCCAACTCACTTTAATTCAACTCTCAAAAACAACCCTCAAAAACCATACAGTCTTTTTCAACTTTGTGAAATATTTTTATTTGTTTTCTAAAGGTATAGAAAACATGAAAAACATAGGAAAAAAAGCAAAAATATCTGTGGAGTTAATTCAATTTGGCTGAAAGGCTTTACTCACAGAGCAGCCCTAATGATTTCTCTTCCTCCAAATGCCCTCTTAAAAGAGTGTGATATCTCATTAGATCAGCTTATAAATGATATCCTTCATCACTTCCCTTTGAAGAGATGAGGAGGAGTCTCAGAGGAGTCAGGACACTATTCTAGGACTAGATTAAAAGTGTCACTCTGCAGTGAGGCCTAGATATATCCATCTTCCATAGAAGAGACTCCAAGTTGCTTCAGGCTATTGCTACTACTCTAACTAGATTGAACTGCACAGAATGCAGTTGTCTAGAACCACTGGAGACAAACTGCACGCTGTAGAAGGTAAAAGAAACTGCTTTCCATCTCTGCTTTGAGGTGGGAATCAACAATGAGATGAGACTGCCCAGATTATCTCAAGGAGAGTCTTGAGATATATAGCTCCATACTACATAATCCTCAGCTGTTGGAAAGCAGAGTACACTCCTGCACTGGCTGGGAAGGAAGTTTCTTTGGTCTTTTACCTTTAAATATCTGACCTGAGGTCCTTCTGAATACAATTCAATTTAGCAGCAGACCGCAGCAGCAGGGATCCCAGTGTATGCTGATGGATTTTTTTTTTTTTTTCTTTTTGATGGGTGGCTTTTTTCCACGTCATTTGGAGTTGTGCTACCTGAGGTAAATGGCTACTGAAGTCTGAGAGGAGGGATATGATGTAGCATAGTTAAACCCAAATCTCCTGCAAACACTGTGCTTTGGATTTATTATTTGTCTCTCATACTTGAACAGAAGAGGGAATAGAGGCAATTTTTGTAGTTTAATGGTAGTTTCTTTTCAAAAAATGACTCTAAAGGACTGAAATAGATGCATATCTCTGAGATTTGGTATTTCAAGACTCTTAGGATACAATGTTTATCATAAAAGTATCAGGAAGCACCTTAAAAACAACTACTTTTGTCCTCACTACTTGTACAAAGTTGTTCCAGAATCTCATTGCTCTAATTTTGCAAAGCCTTTCTTTAACTCACAGCACAAAATAGATAATTCTGCCATCAGACTTTAATCTAGCATACATTTATCTCTTTTTTTTTTCCCCCATGCTTGTTTCTGAGATATTATACTAGGTCTGGCTGGGATAGAGCTAACTTGCTTCATAGCAGCCTGTGTGGACCTCTAACTCCTCTTAACAATATATGAGATTGATTCTTTTGGATTCTCCTGTCATTTGGCAAGGATTTCCTAAATACCCTCCTTTTCTACCTTATTTTTTCCTAAGTTTTATTGGAAAATTTAATAAGTTTAATTCAATTTCTTTTCATCGCTGAAGAGGAAATTGATTTTTTTTTGAAACATTATATAACAATAGGGCAAAAGAAGGGTACAAGGACAGAGGATCAGATTCAAAAAAGAAACATAAAGTTCATTCCCTCTCCTTCTTCCTTCAGATGAGGAAACTTCAGGATGCTTGCTTCCTGTAATACGAAGTTTGCTCTATTTCCCTATATTTTAGCTTTTTAATTATTTTTTCTTTCGAGGATGAACTCAATTTCGCAGAATCACAGAATCACAGAATGTAATCACAGAATTGGAGGGGTTGGAAGGGACCTCTAGAGCTCATCAAGTCCAACCTCCCTGCAAAGCAGGCCCCCTATAGCAGGTTGCACAGGTAGGTGTCCAGGTGGCTCTTGAATGTCTCCAGAGAAGGAGAATCCACACCTTCCCTGGGCAGCCTGTTCCAGTGCTCCATCACCCTCACTGTGAAGAAGTTCCTTCGCCTATTGGTGCAGAACTTCCTATGCTCCAGTTTATGGCCGTTTCCCCTTGTCCTATCCCCACAGACTGATGAAAAGAGGTTTGCCATGTCCCTTCGACTCCCACATTTAAGATATTTATAAACATTAATAAGACCCCCTCTTTTCTCAAGGCTGAACAGACCCAGGTTGCTCAGCCTTTCCTCATAAGAGAGGTGCTCCAGGCCCTTTATCACATTCGTGGCCCTCCGGTGGACTCTTTCCAGGAGATCCCTGTCTTTTTTGCACCGGGGAGCCCAGAACTGGATACAGTACTCCAGATGAGGCCTGACCAGGGCAGAGTAGAGGGGAAGGATCACCTCCCTCGACCTGCTGGCCACACTCCTTTTAATGCACCCCAGGATCCCATTGGCCTTCTTGGCCACCAGGGCACACTGCTGGCTCATTGCCAACCTGTCATCCACCAGGACCCCTAGGTCCTTCTCCGCAGAGCTCCTCTCCAGCAGGCCATATCCCAACCTGTACTGATACTTGCAGTTATCAAATTTCTGTCAAGTCAAGATACTTACTTAGTTGCAAAAAAGGAAGTGTCATATACAGAAAGACAGCTTATGGGCTGTAAATAAGTTAGACCTACTGGTGCAAAATTATTATCAATTACTCATTTTCAGCCAGCTATCTCACTGGATCCATCCTGCTTCATATATTGTAGTGCATTTATCAACTTTATCCAGGAAGTTAGTCATTTGATTTTCTTGTTTCATTACTATGCATAGCAAGCAATTGGTTTTGTAATTATGGTAATAAACTATTCAGACCTGATTTACCCTCCCACCACTTTAGGAACCTCAGTAAAGTGCGTTGTGTTCCTTTTTAGTCTTCCCAGTACAGACATTCCCTTTATATTTTGCCGAAAGAGAAATGTAGCTCTCAGGGAAATTCAGATCTTCTGGTGCTTTGGTGAAAAGTTTGTATAGGGCAGACTGGGTTTTGGCCATGCTCATTACCACACAGAGAAGTAATCAGTTCACTGTTTTTAACTTGGTTCTAGCAAGTCCAGCACTGTTTTCCTTTAACACTTTTGCTTGAGGTGTAGTTTGAAATTTTTAAAGGGTTTCCCCATCTTCTAGCTTGAAATCTTGGAAGACACTGAACTTTCAAAGATTCTCCTGATGTTAGTGAGAGTTACATACATACACAAGGTAGACAGCTAAATCTAAGGATTTAGCTTACTTAGCTGCATTTTTCTGTTGCTATTTTTTTAAGGAGCTGTTGGATCCAAAACCAGGACAGAAATCAATGATAGTAAGAGGTCAATCTGCTAATAATGTAATCACTACCTATAAAAGCACTCATAAATCGGTTATTTAAATGTCTGAATCATAAAAGAGGTATTTAGAACTCATCTTAGGTTTTTCACATGGTCCCTTTTAGTATACTAATGGAGTGTTGTAAGGAGTAATTATCAGAGTTGAAGTCACTTATTACAACAGTTTCTGCTCTGAGTCCAAAACACGAACAGTTATTAACAATAATATCACCATTTTTTTTGCTATTTCTTTCAGTGCCTTACACTTAATATCACACTGTGATTATTTTGGTCTTTATCTTCTGATTACTCCACATCCAAGAGTATATTCTTTTCCGCTTTAAGAAATGTATTTTAATTATTCTTGCTGTTCATTAAGTGTACTATTATCTTCATGTTCAACCTTCAGTTGTTCAGCTGTATTCATTTTACACAGTGCCTGGGATATAACTGGAGTGTATATTTTCAGGTTTGCACTTCTTTTTTCATCAACATTAGCCTTCTTTATTTCTGGTGTATTTTTAGCTAGATTACATGCATAGCCCTTGGGCATACATTAATTTATCTTTGAATGTTTTCCATTTCCCTCTGTGTCCTTTATCTCTATTGATTTATCCTACTTGATTTCATCCTGTGCTATTACATTCTTCTAAAACTCATTCTTTGAAATCTAACATCCTTTTCTTTTCCTTTTGTGGTTTTACCTGTGTCCTAATTACCACCCTAATTAGGTTATGAACACAATTGCAAAGAGCCCTACTCACATCTGCAATCCCGTTATATTTACCACATGCAGACCTAGCCAAAGATTGATTTTTTTTTCTCTAAATTCTCCCTTTTTCCCTGCTGGATATATATTATAATGTTGTGCCTCAGCCACAGAACTACTAAATATCTTGATTTACCTCTGCTATATAATGAGAATTAACTCAGAACTTTAACAATTTGCTTAAGTTTCCTCATCTCTTCTTATAATTTTGTGCTTATAACTCTTATATGTTGCTACGTCATTTTCAGCTGGAGGCAATCATACTGATTTTTTTTCCTTTTTTGATTTGTCCTAATTTAATTTCAAAGCACAACCTCTGTGATCACATCTTCAAATATAAACTAGGTTTATCCTTCTGTTAAGAAAAAGATTACAACCCTATCTTTCTTTTCAAATTTATCTCCCTCTTTTACAAAAATGTTTCTCTTCAATTATTTTCAAAATTTTCTTTTTGTTACAAGTGACACCTGCATGAATTTTTTCTCCTCTCCTCCTTCAACTTTCTAATTCATCTCAGGTTTTTCTATCAATCCTTTGTAGACTTTCGTAGCACTCATCTGATCAATTCTGAGTTATCATACACATTTTTTAATTTACATGTTCCAGACAGTCTTCATCATGGTGACAATATCTTTGTAACTGCTCGACATAGAACAAAATTAAACTTGTTCCGTAATATACTGGGTAATTGTATGGCTTTCGGGTAACACATTTTCAAGCAGCAGTCACTTGTATAGTAGGAGTGGATAGGTCCATGTTACTCTACTTACGATTCTGCAAGAACTCGTGCATGTCTATGTGCACATGCTGACATTGTTTTGTCTTTGTATTTGTTTCTACCTCCTCATTTGAGCATCTCTCTCTTCCTTACAGTAGATAGTGTCCACAAACATACACTCCTTTTTGCTGTTGAGCTCCTTACTGTTACTTCTGGCTAATGCATTTAAGTTCCTGAGATGTTGGTTATTATATACATAATGTATCAGAGGACCAGAAAACATTTAAAGAGACTCAAGATTTTGTGGTTTCATAGCACTATCATATTTATGACTGTGTGTTCAGAAAATTATTCTATTTCTTAGAAAATTATCCTATTGAATTTCTCTTCAAATTGCTTTCTAACCACGAAGTCCCACAGATCTTGAGATAAATTGTTAGACTGCCTTTGTCCTGTGGACATCAGATTTAACCTCGAAGGTAATGATGTAGTGATTTCAGAACTGTCTATCTAATCAATTTGCCCCTGAAACTCCCTTGCAAACTCTACTTTTCGGGACTGTATTTAAATTAAGAAAATATTGAATGGAAATTTTGCAGCCTCTTCATTCTAAAAGCCAGTCCAGTCTTGCACTGTAAAATAATATTTCTTCTTTTCAATGACAGGTTTGTGTCCTGTTCAGTAACTGCTGCAGTAGCACTGGAGGGCACCTGACAGCTACCCGTGCAGTGAACTCCTTTGGGATGTGTTGGGATGCAGAGCGGGAAGGAAGGAATATGATGCATGTGTGACTTCCTCCTTGAAGTCTCACGCCCAAACTTGGGATAAATCTTCTGTCCACACCAGAACATGTGTCATCTCACCACAGTCATGCTTCCTGTGCCTCAGTGCAGCTGTTTTTGCACGATGTTCTAAAATGTTCTTATCTCTTACAACTGCTTGTGAGTTATACTGAAAATCCCCATCTCGCATGCACTGCTCGCACAACCTCAGGATCCATGTAATGTTTCTTCTGATATCCACTTGTGGTTGTTTCTAGAAAGCTTTAGTTCTTTACCTCTTCAGATTTCTCTCCCTAAGGAGCTCCTCTCCACCACCTAACTGACAGGTGGTTGAATGCTTCTGTGTGTGCCTTGATGTATATTAAGCTTTTCTTTCCTCACTGTCTTCCCTCTTCTTCTCCCACTCTGTCCTCTGATATAAATCCAGGTGCATCTTAATCTGTCTGCAAACTTTTCATTTTACTAAATCTTAAGACATATAGTCTCTCACATTTTACAAATGTGTAGATCGAAGAAAAAGGGGATGAACATGATGTAAGGAGCATAGTCAGCTCAAGCAACAGAAATTATCACTGCAGAAAAATGGGTACGCCAGAGGACTAGCATCCATCGGAAGTCTGTGACGTGTGACTTGAGTGACTGGGCTTCCTCTTAAGTGTCTCAATTTAGGTGGGACAAACCAGCTAAAGGCACTAAAACTGTGTGTCTTAGTGAATATGCTTTTAATAACAGAGGTTCAATAAAGTACAATAATCCTTGATGTGAAAGGAAGAGAAACTGATTTGCCTAGCCTTAGTATTTTAAGAGAGAAATCAGTAAGTCTATCAGTAAGATTAATCCTGCATCTCTTCATGCTGTTTTTTTGTTTACGTATGTTTAAGGTCCCAAAAGGAAATTTCTTATGCTTTAGTAGAAGTGTGCACAGTCAACCTGAAATCTGGGCAAGAACAACCCCATGTACCAGCATAGGCTGGGGACTGACCTACTGGAGAGCAGAGTAGGGGAAAGGGACCTGGGGGTCCTGGTGGACAGCAGGATGACCACGAGCCAGCGCTGTGCCCTTGTGGCCAAGAAAGCCAATGGCATCCTGGAGTGTATATAGTGGGGCGTGTTTAGTGGTTCGAGAGAGGTTCTCCTCCCCCTCTACTCTGCCTTTGGATCTGGAATATTGTATCCAGTTCTGGGCCTCTCAGTTCAAGAAGGACAAAGAACTGCTTGAGAGAGTCCAGTGCAGAGCCACAAAGGTGATTAAGGGAGTGGAGCATCTCCCTTACGAGGTAAGGCTGGGGGAGCTGGGTCTCTTTAGCTTGGAGAAGAGGAGGCTGCGAGGTGACCTCATTAATGTTTATAAATATGTAAAGGGTGAGTGTCAGGTGGATGGAGACAGGCTCTTCTCAGTGACATCCAAGGATAGGACAAGGGGCAATGGGTGCAAGCTGAAACATAGGAGGTTCCACGTAAATATGAGAAAAAAACTTCTTCACAGTAAGGCTAACAGAACACTGGAATGTGCTGCCCAGGGAGGTTGTTGGGTCCCCTTCTCTGGAGACATTCAGAGCCTGTCTGGACACGTTCCTGTGTAACGTAATCTAGGTGTTCCTGCTCCTGCAGGGGGGTTGGACTAGATGATCATTCAAGGTCCCTTCCAGTCCCTGACATTCTGTGATTCTGTTATTCTGCAATTCTGTGAAAAAATATTTTGTTGTTGCCAGTATAACGAAGCGTATGTAAAGAATTTTGTCAAACTGACTTTGGCAAATGACCTTTTATCTGCAGTTTAAATAAGTGATTTGAAAGAGCATTTCTGGACCCTGTCTGTGGTCTAGCACACCTTCTAATCTCATACCCCACCTCCTCACACCATTCAGCTACAGAATCATGGACAATCATTCTGCAAATAAGAGTAATCATCTGTCACAGTGTTGATTTTAAGTGTGCGCATTCTACTTCAACTTTTCCTGAAATTTCACGTTACCTCACAAAGAATGTCTTTTCTTCCTCAAAAGTGCCACGATAAATCCTGACCTTAATTTTTTTTTCTTCAAAATGTGTAATGTCAAAGTTGGTGCATACAAGACAACTGGGGATGACAGTGATAGAGAAAAAGTTTAAGAAATGCTGAACCTTACTCCTGCTGTGAAAATTTCATTCACTTGACAGAATTTAGATAAGCACAGGATCTTCTAGCATTTCAGTATATCCACAGGCAGCTCTGAAGTTAGAAGTTTTATGTTGCTGCACATCAGATGTTTTTAGTCTAGATTTGGTAACACTAAAATCAAGCACCAAAACAGTAGAGCAATCACTGTACTGGTTTAAGTGTAAAATTAACTAGGATGTGAGAGAAATGTCCTTTTTTCTTAAAAAAAAATAATTCGTAATGATATTCATTCTCCATTATGCTGGAGTAATTTGTTATTTTCTATTTACACATCAGTCAGAATCAAAAAACACATGGTTTCTTCTATTTTCTGTTTTAAAAATCAAGATCGCATTACTGTTAATGATAGCTATAAAATAATCATAGATGGAGTATATATCTCCATGCATTTTTAAAAAATTCTTCATGCAGTTGCTTCAAGAAAAGAGTTTATTTAGGATATTTGTCCGAGAATGGAAAAGACAACACACTGTAAGTTAGATTACATTTATTTGCAGAGATGAAAACTTTTTAAATGTAGCATGAGGACACGAGACATGATGCCAGAGGTGAATCCAGATGGTACTTTCAAAAATGTGCTTTGTTGCACTGCTAACAGTACATACAATTCAACATCTTCCAGTGCAGTCTAAATTTATCCAGTGCAGGTATAATTTCCTTGCTTTACTGTAAAGATTAATTTTAAGATTTTTCAGACCAGTTGCTTTTTAAAAAAGAACAAATGTTTGTGTGCCTATACTTAAGGACCACAACTGATCTGAAAAATTGTAAAATTTTACCATTCTTAACTGGAAAACACTTGTAGTCTTCACAACTGATATTTAAGAGTTATAATGCTATAGTGGGTATTGCCTATTTTTGTAAATATTTTAAATGAAAATTATATTTAAAAATAAAAAAATGTAAATGAGAAAATTAAAATAAATAAGACTATAATAAAAGAAGAAATCAGTATTTTACATTTCTACTTAAATTTTTTAGTAAGTGGAAACACATGAAGAAAGTCAGCTTGAGAAATATTTCAGGCAAAATATTGGTTTGGGTACTACAGACCTAGTCAGTAAAAAGCTGAAAGAACTGTAGTTGTTCAGTTAGCATGAGTTTATGGAGATCAAATTAAAATAGTTTCTTTATGAGTCATGAGATCAGCAGAGATGGTGAAATGTTGAGTTAAACTTACGGAAGGCATTTGACTTGATTTTACATGGCACTTAAATTAACAAACTAAAATTATTTCAAAGCTTTGCAAAGGATATTTTAAAGTGGTTAAGGATTGGTAACTGATAGGTCTCAAGATGTCATTGTAAACTGAAATTGTTATTCATTATCAAATCTTTTCAGTGAACTCCCTTGGGGAGTGGTTCTTGGCACTCAGATCATGCATTTATTTGGGATCTGTAAGAAGAGGTAAAATTATTACTGTCACTGTGCAATGACAGAGTGTGACAAAAAGGAAAAGAATCTGGCTACCAGATGTAGTAACTTGAGACTCATCACAGAAGAAAGTAACGGAAGCAGAGCAGGATGCTCTGTGGCTTCCCATGGACTTGCACCCCAAACACAAGGACCTTCTGGGTCACCCAGTAGAGCCTCCAGTCATGGAGGAGCCTCTTCTTTCACTCAAAATTGGCACAGAAAGGGAATACTATATTTCCTCCTGACCTGCACAGCCAGGGTATAAATCTACAGCTGGAAACAGGCAAAAGGCCATATAACTCCTGGTTTAAAAGAAACCCGTATGTGTTTCACAGCTCACAAAATCCTATGCCTGCCTGATCATGACTGGAGGTGGTGGTGATATTATTCCCAAAGCCAACAAAGCCGGCATCCACAAGACAGACCCACTCTCTAGCCCATGCGGTATATATACAAAAAGGACTGCGCAGAAACTACTCCGCATGAGGTAGTTGACTGACATGTATCACAGAGATATTTTACTTTTTTTGGTCTACAATTCAGTGAGAAGGAAAAATTGAAACATCCCAATAAAGCACAAGAATATTTGAATTAAAATGAAAAACCCAAGCCGCGTTTGTGGAAAAACATTTTGTTTTAGCTCAACGATAGCACTTTGAGCTTTCATTTGGCTCCTGAACTGGAATCAGCTCCGTGCCCATCTGTGGTGTATCCTCCTGAGTCCCAGCCTTATGGTAATCCCGTCAGGCCATAATGCATCGCTAGCCACCTGCTTGTCTGCCTTGTTTGCTAGAAACATGAGACTGTAAGCATCATAAGCTGTCCATTCTGTCTGTGAATTTTGCTTGTGACAGAAACATTGTTGTCACCATATTGCAGAAGAGAAAAAGGCTCTGAGAGATTTGGTTTCTGGAAAGACTTTACAGATCTTTGGAAGGTGGGATATTTTATTTCCTTCTGTGACTTGCACCATTGTAAGAACAGCAATTAGAATGAACACTGTGTTAGTGCTGGCCTGAAAAAGGAGCGGAATGACATGTAGCTTTATGGTAGGGAATAGCCTACTCAGTTTGGAATGCAGAGGTTTTCTAACGTATGCAATGAGCGCACATAAGGGTTCACGACTGAACATTACCTCTGTTTCTTGATTATCTGATATTTGTATTTGTATGATTAACACAGAAGTAAGCAGCATGACCTCAAGTCAGCAAGGCTCAGTTTGTGTGGTAGTTTGCTCTCGCAGCTCCATGCAGAACTTCCCACAAGTTAATCTTATGCCTCAAAAATAATAATCCTACACCTGTAATGAGAAAGCATTGTAGAATGCCATTTTTTTTAGGTTCTTGTATTTGCCAATTTTACTTTAATCCTTGTACAAACAATAATGTTCTACATCTCATAATGCTTTTGCTATTATTTTAAATTAAATCTATAAATTACTGAAATCTAAAGGCCAAAAAGAGGCCTGATGTAAACTACAGTTGTAAGTATTCTTCACAGTTAAAAGGCAAAGAGATATCAATTAATGTGTGTGTTATTTTTTTTCTTTCTAAACTTCTACTACCGTAATTACTCGTTTATTTCAGTGCTTAGAAACTTCTCAAGGAAAACCCTCATCAAGAAAATGCTTTGTCAAGGACACCATAAGGAAGACAGTTGTGACCGGAAAAGCTGCAGTAAATGGCTACTAGAAACATCAGTGCATCTGTAAACACCTTGGTTCAGCTTTACTATTTAATAAAAGATGTGGTCAACCACTCCTCCTTGTCTACAGGGGCAAAGACAAACGACATATGGAAAGCCCATAGAACTGTAGAGAGCTGTATGCCCTGCCTCTACTGTGGCAGGATGCTCTGCAGTGCTGAGATGCACTCAGAGCAGGGCTTACTCTCACACCACTGTGATTCTGGGTGCCTTTGCTGCTGCTGGACACCCATTCTGCCATTGCATGCTGCCAGTTAATGCAAGATGTACATCTGTACATCATACCTTAAGGAAAAGGCACATTTTCAGTTTTGATTAAAAAAAATGGAAAAAATGTTCCACTAGTCAACCTATATAATTTGCAAATCTAAGTCCAGGAGCATGTATGAAATCAGTGTAAATGGGAGAAATATATTACCCAATTAACATGTGGCCCCATCTGCGTCTTCTCTTGTTACTAGAGCCTTATGAAAGATCTCAGGTTAGCTAGGAAAACAGCTGGTTTCTTTTTCTTTCATCAGCTAGCTGATCTGATCTTTTCCCTTTTTATATTTCAGCAGAAAACAACTCTCAGAGGATATCTCTAATGTGCTTAGGACTAGAGCAGCACTGCTGCACTGAAAGCTTTACGATTACCAACACTGCGAGCAAGGTCAGGTTAAAGCTGGCTGAGTATGCCTGAAAATTATCCTTGCAGCAAAGCTGTATTATGTACAGGAAGTTCATCGGTTTGTTCTCAGGATTAAAGAAAAGAAGGCTAACAGTTTTCCCATAGGAAAGGAATACACGTGCTTTGCTAGGGCGACAGATGCAAGTGAAATTCACCAACTAAAATTCATCTATATAAAATGTTAACTCTGGTTTAAACTTGATATTTACTTTGAAACTTGCCATGTGTATTTAACATCTGGAGTTTACTTTTAATTTCTAACTGTGCCACAGCATCCTTCCAAAAATTCCTTACACTAAACGGACACATTTGTGTCAGATATTAGTAGACCATAAATAGCTTTCAAAAATATTTTAAATCTGCCCTTTGGATGCCAGACCCTTTTGATCTTAGAAATCTATGTTTCACGTCTTTGAGAAGCTTAAAGCATGTACTGCATTAACATGAATTATGATTGAGATTGCTGCGTATCTTATGCTTCCTTATAAAAAATGATCACAAACAGCCTGCTGCAGAGCATTTGCAAGATATATTAGCTTCCTTTAAATTTGTCTTCTTATATGGAAAATGAATTTATAAAAATTTGGTCTGCTAAATAATATCAGAATTGACTTCTTCCAAAGGAAAAAAAGATAGTGTACAATATATTATATATTAAAGTATTTTGAGTTGAGGCATTTTGCATCTGGTAAGTACTTGATCAAGTGAAAAAGCTTGTTTCTGACCTATATGAGTAGTACCACTGAGTACTGCAGACAGCTTTAATATGAATAGAATTACCTGTACAATCACATATTCTCAAGATTAGGTCAATTTTCTGCTGATTGGAGACCTAAAAGAGATTGCTACATGAAGACATCTTTGTCTCAAATTTAAGCAGGTGCTTTCTTTCTTAAGTCCCAAAGCTGTAAGAAATACTGTTAAGGCTCAGTGCTTTAAAGCCTACATAGATGGTAAATGAACTATTCTGAAATCAGAGATTATTCGAGACTCATTTCCTGAGAGCTTATTTTCTATCTTCAGCAGCTGAATATACTTTAAAGTTACATTCACCTGTTATTGAGTGTGAATTCACATAGTTCAGGATCAGGATGCAGAGGATGATAACAAATGCGATACTTTAACAGATAATTCATAGAAATCTTAGTATCAACAGGCTGTGTCACATTTATATGCATTTCTCATACCCTGCTTGGATCTCACATGGATAGCTGCCAATTACAAAAAGAAATTTGCTTTCTTCTTCATCTAAGACCTTCTTCTTGTTGGTACATAATATATTTTCATCAGAAAGTATGAATATATAAACCCTCTGAACTATATAAATACGTATTTGTATAATCATTCATAGCCAGGTCATATTACTGCAATAAATTATACTATTTGGTGTAATAGTGGGAATAAAATGATGATCATAATAAACAGTGAGGCTATCGTTATTACTGTTCTCACTGTTCTGGCACCGTGACCATATTATTCTCATTTCAGCTATATTTTTGTCTAGGCAGATGTTGTAAAAATCAAAATCCTGGCGATGATGCTTGCATTTTAGAATGAACTCCAGAGGAAAACTGGACCCATGCACAAGTGATTAAAGATAGCAAATGACCACTCTGTTTTCTCCTTTCAGTGCCAGACCACTGCTAACAATCCAGCCAACCCAACCTGATTTGCAGTGCTTTAATGTTTAGGATGTTATTGTACTGACTAGGGTGGTACCTCCCAGTGCCATGGAAGGACTGAGGACGCTCCAAAGATGTCATGTAAACCATGAGACCTGATACTATTCCTTCTTATGGATCTTTGATTCAGGTAATTCAATATTTTTCTAATCTGTGCTAAAGACAGCTTTGTTTCTACTTGTTACACACTCATCCTTACTATCCTTACAAAATGCCAAACTGCTAATTGAAAACAGTGGCAGTGCTAGGGTTAGTAGTTAACATGTATGAGAAACATAGAAAAGCTTAGATTCATTCCACAACGGGCAGACTTTATCTACCTGAAACTGGTCATCAAGTGAGAGAGAGAGAGACTCCAAGAACAGTCATGACTCCAAGGCTCATGCAGCTTTTCCTGATGGTTTGCTTCAGTGAGAAGCAAAGGTAATCACACTCTTGACTCAGGAGGCTCTAAATGAGACACATTTGGCCCTCATTGTACGTGACAAAAATACACACTGAGGCTCTAACACTTCAGCCATCTAATTTGGTGGAAACATTTTATATGATTATCCTCAACTTCTGTGAGATGCAATTCCTATTATCAGGCTAGTCCTTACTGGTTTCATCTTTTTTCTTTCCTCTCTTCCCTCTCTGCAGTTGCATGTCTCTATTAACTGTGTCACTCTCCTTGCTATAGCTGCCATTTGTTTCTTTATCCATTCAGATGTTCTTCCCAGCAGTGACTTGCTGAATACAGACCTGGGGCTTGATATTGTGCTGTCCATCCTGAATATTATGGATCATCTTTGCTGGGATACAGTTAATATAAAAGAAAATTTTATTTCCATTCCCTCCTAAAGGAGCAAAACTTTCAAGGAATAAAACAGTATCTAGACAATGATTTATTTAGCAAATAGGAAATAGAGTTTGAGTTGGGCTTCATTCAGCTTCTCAGATCAATGTTGTAGGTATACACATCTGAACTGTTTCTCTGTATGTAGTCACCAGAGACATAGATTTTTATTAATGCAGGTAATCTATTTTTTTATAACAACTTTTTATTATCAGTTTTGAATATCTATTACAGTATTTTTGAAGATTGGTTTATCACATAATGAAAAGTTCAAGAACTAAATGGAATTTCATCAAACTTTAAAATTAGCTACTTTTAAAATTAGGTTCCGTGTCACTTTACATGTAAATTTGTTTTGTATTATTTTCCAGAATGTTCTTTTTATCTGTTCACTGTAATTTTTAAAATACCACGTTACTGAAAATTTCATAATCTATCCCGGATCAGATATGGATTAGCATAAATTTTGTAAAATATAACCTCACATGAATGTTCCAGTTTTCAGAGTGCCTAATCCCCCAGCTGTGGGGAGAGGCAAGTATTTTCAGCTATACTGGCCCAAAGTCTGGTCCAACCAAGCATATGGAGGAGAACGTGAATACAGCCAATTTTGAGACAAATGTCAAGGCTAGAATTGTGGATCATCCTATGGTAATTTTCAGGGAATTGTACATATCTGAGTATCTGCATAAATTATTTCTGATATAATAATTGTAGATACTTGTCCTATATAAGACTGAAGCACTGCTTTGCTGAAAATCTAAATAAAATCTATTTGTGTCTGTAATACAGGCATCCAAACTTCATAAAACTAGAATACTCACAACTTTACTCAAGTAGTTTTAGATGGGTGGAGCTGTGAGTTTTTATCTATGAAAAATCATATCAGACATTCGTTATGCAAATAATACTGCGCCCAAAAGGTAATTTCAAAGTATGTGCCAAGTGCACAAAACCTCATACCCTCCCACTTGCTACATGACTGGAATTTACATATGATGTTTATTGAGTCTGAGATTGTATCTTTATCCTCTCAATCTGCATATCAAATTACACGAGTAGATGTTACATCGTCTAAATGCAAATATGGTTGTTTTAACGTCTCACATCATGCAAACAAGTAGGAAAACACAAAGGGAGAAAATGAAATAATAGTCGAACATCCAACGTTTATCCTAAGCCTTATCTTGTGAACTGATAGAGTCATGAGATAACTCCTGACTACTGGTGATGTCTATCCTCAGGCATAAGTCCATTGCTAATTATTTTTCTTATTATCAAAACTTGCAATTAAAATCTTTGTAATTAGAACAGTACCACCATGCTTTTATAAAATAATTTGCATTTAGTTAATTTCTCATTATTTTATTTATTATCTCTTCTTTCTCTCCCTCCCACAAACAACAGTGAATTGGTCTCAGCATGTGTTTTTAGAAAAGATTAACTGGTCCTTCACATCAGAGAATTTCAAAAACATCAGCCTACAAACTACCCAGAACATCTTGGGTACGCCTCTACATGAACCTAACGACAGTGACAACAGACCAAACTCACTCCTCAATGTGACCCCCCTGTTTTTCATCAGGATATGACAAAAAGAAGATGTCACAAGGGAAAAAGCAACTATTGTATTTACACTTAAAGAGAACTGTTGATAAATAGGAACATACAAAGATATTTCCAAGAGCTAAACAGCTAGGAAGGCTGGCATTGCATCTGTAACAAGCTCTAAAAAAAGGGAACAGCTTGAGAAGATCATCTTAAACTGTAAATTTGGATCTGGATCCAACTCTCTGAAAGAACAGGGACATTTCTTCTTAAAGGTTTAGATCAAATAAAGAAAGAACATATACAGAGCTCATTTCCGAAAATTACTTAGTTGCTGCTGAATTTCCATGACGTGCTGGCCGTTACTGTGGTGGCCCGACCCCCTGCAGCTATCTCGAGAAACCTTCCTGCTGTGCTCCTGAGTCCACAAGGACACTGATGATATTCTTGCATCCTGTTGTTGCCATCTGTTGAGTGCAGAGGTCCACTGCATTGTGGCTTCCCATGCCATCTGCTTTGCACTCCTAACCTGCTTCATGTGACTCACTGGGTGGGCTGAGAGCAGGCTAGCATCTTGAACTGTACGGCATGAGTGTTCCTCTGCTTCCTTGTTTAATATGTTTTCCCATCTCAGTAATATGAACTGCCTCGGATGGCTGCAGTCAGCTGGTGAATCCCAGCAATGACCACCAAGCAGTTTAGAGTAATTGTTCTAGGGCAAGTCATTGCGTTTGGGATTTACCATATATCGAATTGGTCATAGCTATAGAAATTAACCTATTTGAGAGTGACATAGATACTGTGCATTCCATGCAGTGTAATGGAATGACCTTACTTTGGACAAGACATACTGCACTTGCACTGGCTTTACAGGATGGAATATGGGTATATTTTATGTGTCTACATTTCATTGGTTACTAAACTCCACTTAGATTTTGTTAAAACTTATTATTATTTTTAAAATTTCTTGGCTTATCTTATTATATTCCTACTGGATTAAAAAAAACACTCCACATTCCACATTTATGTCAGCTGTTCACCACTCCTTGCAGTTCTTTTCAGACTCTCTCTCTCTAGTGTACATATATATATTATGTATATATATATATACTATACTTTCTCTATATATACGTACTCTCTTTCTGCACACACAACACTTTCTATATATACATATAGTATATATTGTATATATATACACAAGGGCTGCTCCAAAGGTCATACTTCCTGTTTTATAATATTGGCCCACAATATCAGAGGCGGATGTTGGTGGTATGGCAGTAGAGGTTGAACCATCCCACCAATATTCCATTCCATGTTGTTGCCGTGTGACTGATGGCAGTAGAGGGGCAGTCTGACAGAATGACATCTGACATGGAAGTGCATATGAAGCAAACATGTGCCATTTAATTCCTCTGTGTGGAAAAAAATTGCATCCATTGACATTCATTGACACTGAACAGTTATGGAGACCAGCCAGTAGATGTGAGCACAGTGAGGCGGTGATGGTACGTTTCAGCCGTGGTGACAGCAATAGTGGGTTTTGATGAGCGCAGCATGCAGGCTCTTGTTCATCACGGGCAAAAATGCACAGCTAATGGTAGTGACTATATTGAAAAAGTGCTTTGTAGCTGAGAATTTGCTCTATCAAATAGTGTTATTCTGCTATTTGTATCTGTTGTTTCTATGGACATAAATAAGACACATAGGAGACATTACTTTTGGAGCAACCTACATACTTTCAGTATATAGCTGATTCTTTTAGTAGTTGCTCTTCACAATTTTTAAATCAAGTCATTATCTCATTTGATGATATTATTTTCTCTCTCTCATATACTGTCAGTTTTATTGTATTTAGCAGTAATCTGCCTTCTGACATCTTTCAAGAGCATTCTACCAGATTCATTACTGTACAATGCAGTGGTCTTTGTCATCTGGGAATCTAAAACAAGCAGTCATTATCTGTGCCCAAGGTAACTCCATGTTCAGCGTGCAGCAAACCAAACAGAATCTGGTCACTTTGAATTCAGTGTAGACAGAATACTAACTCACATGAACACTAGCCTTGTTTCAAACTTACAGACAGGAGATGATCTGTGCACACAAAGTGTAGACTGAACTGAAGCACGTGTACAGATGGTTTTACGGACACTTTGGATTCCTACCATTTTCTTCATTAGAATATTGGCAGATATAAACTCTTCCTAATATGGGAAAATATAGAACATGCTGTCATGTAAACCTCCCCTGACTCCAACTCCAATACAATGGAATATTTTTTTAGGGCAAGCTGATACTGGAATACTAAAAAAAAATACTGGTTATAATTACTGCCTATGTGGCAGTGTGCATATTCACTGTTCTCTCTTTCTGGTAAGATTAATTTGCTAAAAGTTGCATCTAGAACAAGAGCATGCTTTTAGCTTTCTGTGCAGACAGTGAAGAAGTAGAGGTGTGAGCTCTTTAGAGAGTGATTCATCTTGCCAGTGTTAGGCACCTGCCTTTCTGCCTTGACAATGAAAATACCCCAGTTGAGCACCTAAGACTAGATATCCATTTCTTATATGGCTACAGAAGTCTAAGGAGCTGAATCACCCTCTGGGTAGTGCTAACCTTTGTCCCAAATTGAAGCAGAGGAGGAACTGGAATCTGTTTTTCAAACAATGGGGCAGAGCTCCTCCTCTTGGGGTATCTATTATTCCAACCTCTGGTCTGGAACAGAAATCAGCTGATTGTATGTCTGTGTAGTTTCTGTCAAAAGATCTCTGTGCATTGCTGCAGACCTAAGGTTATCTTTCATAAACGCTGTGCAGCTACAGTGCCTCTGCCTCTGTGCTTCTTCACAGAAGCAGTCTGACTCCTTCTTGTGATGTATCTGGAAAACATAGTGTGACTGACCTGCGAAGTTAATCTGCTCACCATGTGATTCCTAAAAATTACCAGCTCACATTCAATTTGAACAAAATTAGATGAAACAAAATTAGACAATTTCTTTATGTGTCTGTTTAATTAAGAAAATCCTGCTATAAAATGTAAACTAATATTTGCTGACCATTTTGGAACAGCTTCCACTTTAGTTTTTGCAGTCATTCTGCATTCTGATAGCAATAATACATTTTTGTCAGCTGGAAATTAAATAGACAACTTTGTACGTGTATTTCTGAAATGTTCTACAAAGGGCTTATGTTGTGCCTTCTAAAAAAAATTTAAATATTCTGTGTGAAATAAACAGAAGAGATGTAGGGAAGTTTTATTTTTCTTCATCTAAGACATTTCAGTGACAGCAGAAATGCCTTTATTTTGATCAAAATTTCATCTGCCATTCCAGGGTTTTTTTTGATTGAACAGGTGAAAAGTCTGTTGAGAAAAAATAGATTTTCAGGCTTTTTATAGAATCCTTCAGACTTCAAATGAAAAAGCTTTCCTCAGTATATTAAAAAACAACAACAACAACAAAACAAAAAACCACCTCAAAACTATCGGAGAAATTATGCAATTTTCCCTGCTAACTCAAGAAGACTGACAGCTGGCAAACTCTCAGATATCATGTGCCAGACTATAGCAGAGGTTTGTTAAGTAGGAGCTCAAAGATTCTACTTTTCAAAGGATTCATTTTCTGTCATCAACCCACAGCGTGGCTGTTTCTGATCTGAAAGCCCAGAGAGATGCTCTGCTTTTCCCTTCTGGGGTCTCCATTAGGACACTGTAGCACATAACTCCACCACCCAGAGCTTGCCTGTGCCACCTCCTGGATGTTGTATACAAACCAATGATCCCTGCAGTTGGCAGCGGTAGTACAGAATGGTAAGAAATTTCAGTCTTTCCATTTAGTGTTGCTCTTTTTGAATCCAATTTGGTGGGATGCATGGCTCACTCAGATGTGAATAGATGAGCACATTTAAAACCAGATGCCAGACATCTGTGCCTGTGTGATCCACCTGTTTCTGCTGCAGAAACACAGATAAAGGGAAAACCACCACCAGACCTAGAAGCTATTGTGTTATAAATGTAGCTTCTGATGCGAAGTACTACGCTGATTGCTTCTCTGGCTCCAACAGATCTACTGGTACATTAAAAACCCTTATCACAATTCAGTCATGAGAAAGTAAGATTGCAAGTGCCAGTGCTCTCCCTGTTGTTCTCACACTCTGTGCTTGCAGGAGTGAACCTACATGTTCTGCTTTAGGCAAGGACCTAAAAAGGTGTAGAGAGCAAAGATAAAGTGCTGCTCTCCCACTGCTTTAAGCTGGGAAAGGGCACCGTGAGATTTTAAAATCTATTTGAAATTAATGGCCAAAAGGGAGGCAACTGGCTGAAGATGAACTCTTGCAAACCACAGTATATCAGCTTTCAAAGACCTAGTGATTTCTACACTTACGCAGCAGGGGAGGGAATTATACAGACATTAGTGCTGGCTGCCTGCAGCTCACACAGCAGAGCGAAGGAGTCAGATTTCAAAAACTGATTATCCTTCAATCACATAAGGAACTCTTTTGTTTTGTTTTGTTTTGTTTTAGCTCAGCTCAGGGATGTGGTTTGGACCAAATGAAGAATGCGATCTGGGCAGAGGTAGAGGTGAAGGAAAAAGCAACTTCTGTGATAAACCCCTCAGGAAACAAAACGATACTGAAAAGGTGGTAAATGGCTTATAGTAGTGGAGGTATTCTGTTATGGGATACAAATCAAGTGATTTCTCACAGCCCAGAGAAGCAACTTCACTCTGGGGCAAATGCCTCACCATTGTACTCTAGAAGTGGCGCAGTGGTATGCTGTGCCTCTCCCCAGAGCTGAACAAATGTCTCTTACTGCCAGGGCTGAGTGAGAAAATGCTCACAAATCAAGAGACACAGAGGTGAACAAGCTGAGACATGAAATAGTTTCCAACTCCAATTCCCCTCAATAAGAAGGGAGAGAGAAGGGAAGGAAAGAAGAAATACCATCTTGACATCTCCTGAGGGAGGTGGCATCAGATTCCTTAATTGTGGAAGGAGAGGAGACGGAGGAAAAGAATGAGCTGGAAAGCTGGTAGAAGTCAGAAAGTTGTGCCGTTTCACAATACTGAGAGTGAGGGAAAAACAGTGAAAACTGTCATGCTGCCAGACCCATGGCCATCAGGAGGGTGCATCTCTGTGCTATCGCATATAATGAAATAGCAAATGAAGCCAGTGGCATCTACGTGTGCTGCTGTTAGTGAGCAATACATAGAGTCAGTCCATTCACAATTATGGGCATCTCAGAGTTGTAACTAATCCATAATATGTCCACTCAGCCTCAAGGCATAAGAGCTCATTCCCCTTCTATTTCTGAAGTATAAAACACAGGCAAGCCAAAGCAATCATTTAGTTTATTATATGGCAAAGGTACACTAGGCACTCAGGCCATCTCTAAGCACTGACCTTGGCAGTATTTAGCTCATTTCTGAGAAAGAGGAGATTGGATGTAAGTTATCAAAGCCCCCAGCACCCCAGAGCTTTGGGGAAAATAGATGTGTGAGGCCCAAGTTTTCTAAGCACCCATCTAGACAACAGTACAAAAACCTTTTCCTTGGTCAGAGATGACAGTCTTGCATTTCACAGCCCACTTAGCAGCTTTTGCTGCCTTTTGCTCTCAGCTGCCATGGTTCATTAAATGCGCGCAGCCCACTCCCCACAGCTTCCTTCAGGCAGCACTCGCAGTCACACTTAGTCCTTGCTTGAGATCAGCCACTGGAAAAGCTTGCACAAGGCCAGTTTTCAGGATGAGGGCTGTTGGCTACTGATCAAAATCAAAACTGTGAACTGTCACTTAGGTGATATATCTGTCAATATACTTAGATGTATGCTAATTATATAAAAATGTACACCTTCTCATTTTTCTTCATTAACCCATAGCACTGTTATTTTATAGTACATATTTGACTTTGTATGTGTCAAATACACTTTGAAATGTGTATGATGTGTTACACATGTGTAATCGAGCCCTGTAGGGGTCAATCTGGTGTGATCTCAGAACTGGTGATACTTTTGAGCAGAAGGCTGAAGTAGACCATCTGAGGCCCTTTCCAATCTAAATGATCCTGTGAAGTCAGACAGAAGGCAGCAGAATTGTTTGTACCCTTCAGTACTTCATTAGTCTTTCAAGGATATTTCATAATTTCTTCTTTCCAAATTTAGTATGTATTGGCACTACCTCTCTTTGAATCAATCTTCACAAGTCTGAGATAACATCTCAAATGAAAAACCCAATTATCTAGCCAAGCATGTTGGCATTCTTGACCCAGAGGGATAATAGTAACCTGGGTGAATAGTTTTGTAAGTAATTTCAGTTTTCACCCAGGATAATAAGTTTACTTATGAACCCTTTTACCATATCTGCAAGTATCTTGGTCAGTTTATTGCAGCAAGGAAGGTGATGAGCTCCATGTGAACAAAGTTCTTAGGTGCAGATGTTAGAGGCTTTTAGAACTTGGGCCTGGATCTACCTCATACAAGGCTGGATACCTAACGAAAAGCAAACTTGACTCGGGCTTTCTAGGTATCAAAGAGAGAGGGAAGTAGCTCAGAGCAGAGGTGGACATAAAGATATACTTCTATCCTGACAAACGTAGCGTGCTGTGAGCATCACCAACATGTATGCTTACCATAAATCTGATCTGCGAGTTAGTATTTTTCAGTGCAACACAAATAATTGTAAGTAGCTTTTCTCTTGAGTCACTCAACTAAATTTAGAAACAAACTGTGAGTACATCATAAAATAACATTGAATTAGTATGTTCATTTCATGGGCAGTTAACCTTTATGTCTCTTTAATAATTGATTGCTTTAATACTCTGTTAATATTATTAGTTTCATTACGATCTTTTTTCTTACCTTTGGCCTTTTATTACATTAGCTCTATAAATTTTCATGGAATTGATTAGTTACAAGGAAGAAGTTGTTATGCTCTAACATCATTCTGCCTTTCATGGAAGGGAAACACGTCTAATTTTGCTATATATCTTTCTTCACAGGGATAATTGAAATACTGTGATTCCTAATTAAATTAGTGTCACTATTAGTGTAACTCTGGCAAAATGTTATGATTTATAGTTTTGGTCCAAAAGATGGAGTAAAACTAAACTATTTTTATAGTAATGTTATCCATTTATAATGCTGTATCTTAATCTTTCCAGTAATGTGTCATAACCTCTAATTATTTCAAATTATGATGTTAATCATGCAGGGACAAAGGCAATTTGATGCTATATAAGATATAATATTCCAGACAAGAAAAGAGCAAAAGGTCAGGTGGAGCATTTCAGATTATATGTTGCATCAGAAGCAAAATGTGAATGAAATGCTGAGAGTCCTCTGTTGGAAGGAAAGGACTAGCCATTCTATGTAGTTTCCTGAATGAACTGTGAATTTATAAGTATTTTAAGATGTGAATGAAATACATTTTTCACTTGAAAATAGAAGCACACAGAGAGCAGCAATCAAGTCTGTGTTTCAATGGTTTCTTTGCTTGCCTGGTTTTGAGTTGTTTCCTTTCAGCCCAGGGGCCTGACTGGCTTAGTTAAAATATGTCAACGGCCTTGACTGATTTAACATTGCTACTGTCTGACATTGCTCCCAAATTGTAAATGAGTTTGATCCAACACTCGCTAAATTGAATGGAAAGTCAGAGCCCAGCGGCTCTGACTGACACTGGAGCAGTTCCACTGTTTGTATCATTTATTAGGACATTGTGTTTGGCATGATTTGAAGAGTCCTTAGGTAAGACTTCTCTCTTTTAATCTGCATTGCTTGCTTTCCAAAATTCTGTCATTACTTGAAAGCTTTATTGAAGATCTTCAGAAACTTAGCATCGCTTGAAGCATAGTAATGTAACAGTCTTTAAAAGATATTTGCCCTGCAAAGTTGAAGCTAGAACGGTGTAGTAACAAATTAAATTTCAGAGCACACACTGTTGACCTCTTCAGCTTCTGTGGGAAATTTTCATATCATCTTATTTTTACAAACTAATCACTCAACTTGCTGCAACAACCAGGTTCAGATCGAACTGGTGACTCATCTGCACATTACTAGCCTACTCGTTATCATAGAATGGTTATCCCAGCTATATTAACTACATTTAATCTCATTTGTATAAAGTAAAATTTTGATGCTGCTTTTCATACCCTAAATCACACAGTAAATAACATGTTTCTTGTAATGTATTTTCCAGGCCAAAAAAAAAAAAAAAGAAAACAGATTATGTAAATATACTCAATCCAAGGTAGTTTGCAATTATAGCCAGTAACCAAATTTGAAATATGACTGGTTTAATTGCCAAAATTAAGCCAATTTCTTCCATATGTCATTAAAAGTATTTGCTCCAGGAAAGTCAGATTCCATATGTATACAGCTTAGAGCCTAGTCTATAAAATTTAATTTAGAGTAATTACTATACCATTACCAATGAAACTATCTTAATCGTAAACACTAAGATGTTTGGACAGTGGCCAACATAGTGCACAGCAGCTATCAATATATGCCACGGTCAGGGAAAATTCTTTCAAGTTCAAGTTTGTAGAATAACGTTTCACTCAGAGCTCTTAAACAGCAAGTCAACTCAACTCAGCAAACTGCTTTATATGAAGCTTATCTTTCATTTAGATTCAAGGAGTTATTAAACATTTCCAGATATTACTTATCTGGATCCTCCATTTCTTAAATTTAATGTTTTAGCTCCTGGAGATTACAGGTGCAGTTTAGCGTGAACGGTTTCAAAAGTAAATGGGGGCAACTGGGAGCAAAACTAGACTGATTTAATCTGTATTAGCTTTCCTTTTGTGACACTTCACTGACTTCAGTAGATTTCTTGTACGTGAAAATAGGATCAAAATCAGACCCAGAATAATACTTGCTAATATTTTAGGAAGAAGTGCACAAGGTATTAAACTCATTTACATAATAGGAATCTAGTTGTGGCTGTTTGGATTTTCCTTTATTATAAGCATATTAAAAAGGGATGTATTTTCTTTTTTTAAATCTCATAAGCATTCCAGTTTATCTATGCTACACTTTTTAGAATGAACACCTATCCATAGACAATAGCATTTTCTAAAAGAGCTCAGAAGAATGGAATTCTTTTCTGGAGAAACAATATAAAGATTATGTTGTTACTTGTGAAAACTCGATTTACTTTAATATGGTTAAAAATGATTCACTCAGGAGCTATTAAGAGATTTTAAACCTAAACTTACTATGGTGACTCAGGAAGGTTGGCAACTGCTGTCTTTGCAAGTTGATTGGCAAGGAGAAAAAAATGAGGAAATGAAGGAGGAAGCTGGACTTCTCTGTATGAGAACTACATCTGTTATGGTTGGGGGCAAAGGGTGACTGTTTCCTCTATGAAAAAATCCCTTGCACAATCATATGCTGCTTTGTTTTGAAGATGTAATTCTCAGTCACTTTTTGAATTAGCTGTTGTTCCCTAGGGGAAAGGGCTTATAGGCATCTGCACAGTTGGGCCAGTTAACGCAGATGGTGAATGAGGTTTTTAACGCAGCCAAGAAGTATTAGGACTGCACAGTTACATGCACGTGCTCACAGGTAATAAAACACCCCTGTAATTTTTTTGGCTGGATGGCCAGATCCAGAACTGTTAACTCAGTCTATGTGCTGCCATGGACTCAAAGGGACTGCAAACGCAAAGTCTGTAACTGTACTTTGTTTTTAGCTTTTTCTTAAAAGAAACAACAACCATACCAGACCAAGCCAAACCAAAATAAAAATCCCAAATAAGTAAAAATAAATTTAACTCATCACTATTTCAAACCTTCTTTTCATTGCTTACGATTTCCACTACTTCAGCCTTTTTAAAATAGAACACTATACATTCCCTGTCCATAGAGTACCTCAATATGTTATGTAAGCTTATCTTCATATGAGGATGTATGGCTTATTTTACTGATCTTATTTTCCTAGAAGATCATGCATGGAAGATAATGATACAAGCTCTTATTAATGACATGGATGCATCTCCCTCTTTGAGCTGGTGGTTTTAAAGACAATCTCTATTTTTCACATTGTTGCAGATATCTCAAAAAATAGGTCAGTTAGTTAGGGTAAGTTAACTAATTCTCACTTTATACAGACTCAAATGATGGATTATATGTACTAGCTGCAGCACATGCTGCTTAATATTGTGTAAAATATGTAATGACAGACCAACCTTTGAGCACACGGCAAAGCATTGTTATGTTCCTGAGTTTTTGCAGCTGAGGAAGAACCAAAACAAGGTTTGATTTACTTTGGTTTGGGATTCTACTCAACAATACTGCTGCTTTAGATATCCTGGGGGTATTGCTGAGGTGCAAATAAAGTTGAATGCGCCTAAAAGGTGCACACAAACATCCTTTTTGGAGCATGTGTGATGGATTTCCTATGAAGCTAACAAGTTTCAGAGTTTTCTAGTAGGATGTATAATTCTAAAAAAAAAGGTTTTTTTGGCAAATATTGAGGTACATGCATGAAAAGGAAAAAACTATCTAGGTTGATTCTGTAAAAAAACGCACTCTAAAGAAGACATTTAAAATATTTTAATGATGAAATCAAAAAGGTCAAAGAGTATCCTGTAATGACATTTTAAGTTTTCCCTAGTTACTTGTGACATATTGTACAAATCTTCTCTGCTGTGCTATGCATATACACATATGCTCTGTAACATCTGGAATAAGATGTGACCCAGACAGCTTTTGCTGGGAATGTATCAGCCAGGGGATTGCTGAGAGATCATGGTTTTATTTCTGAATAAGCGAATAATTTTTACTTTCCAAGGGAGAAAAACAGGAGCAATATTTAGTTTTCATTAATCTTTAAGCCAAATCTTTCGTTATGGGAATATTTGAGATAACTATCAAAGCTGGTAGGCAACAGTCTTGTTACTGGAACTATTATTCATACCAATGTATATACTGAAATTATTTTATGAATCTGTGTTTGTCTAAGTCTATCTGCAGGCCACATCAAAAGCTCTGGGCTGATACAGTGACATTTGACTGACTTAAGATATCCTTCTAACAAGAATGATAGGGCCTTCCCTGAGAGTGTTTGATAAAATACAATTTGATAAGCATTAAATAGTTAAGGCAGGAGAGAATGTCTAACAAATCTCACATTATTCTCTACACTAAAGTATTTATTAATCCTCAGGGATATTACTGGTCACAGTAATGCTTTCCTGGTCACAACAAGTTTTCTTGATAATAAAAAATAGATTTTTCCATTATTTCACTCTATAACAAGCACTGAAGAGCTGCTAAACTGTAGTAACTTAAATCTAGACCCCTGTTGTCCTGGCTGTTTTATTGCTCATGATAGGCAGTTACCTGATAGAGGTGCGTTCAGCTGGAAAGGCATTTCCTGGGCCACTGAATCCTTTCCTGTCAGCCCATTCCTTCCCAGCCTCAATTAAGACAATGCTGTAATATAACATCTACTCCACTTACCTTTCAAACCACAGGCTCACAGCCCTTCCAAATACCCTATTATAAATCTAAGGCGTACAGGAGGAGAGAGCAAGAAGCCACAAGCTATAATGAGCCATAGGGGAACTCAAGGTCACCACCCATGTCTGGGAGGCCTTCGATAGGAGAGACTTTGTTAGCTGACAAAAGTGGTTGTGGGAGAGTGCATCCCCTAGAGAAGCCAAGAAAGGAGATGAGCTCTTAATGTCTGATATAATCCTCTTTCCTCACTCTGTTAACCTTAGAATTGGAAGGAAGGTAAGGTGGATTCAGAACAGGCTAGCTTGAAAGGACAGTGGGCAGTGGGCTGAGAGCAGGCAGCTGAGCTCCACCAGCTGGAAGCCAGTCAGAAAGGAACTGCACTTCAAAATTTATTGCTCGACAGACTGCAAATTAATTAAATTGTAATGTTGTGATCCAGTGAAACCATGCTCCTTGAATTCTAGGTACCTGTGTGCCTGGGACAACAAATGCAGGAGAATCAGGTGAGATGTTTGTCTCAATAGCAAAAAAAAACCCCACAAATAGGAAAGATGTCAGAACTACATTTTAGCTGGAAAGAAGAAAAAGAGTATAAAGGGGGGTATGAAATAAGCTTTACATAATGACTTCCCCAAGGAGGAGCACCAGGAGCCATAAAAGTAGCTGCTGCAGTCGGCTCTTTACCTCAGGTAACTGCTCAAACACTTTTTCTACTTTTGAAAGCAGACAGCTCTAGTTTGCAGCATTCTTTTAATATATTCTTTAATGTTATTGCATTCAGATTTTCCATTTTTTTTCTCTTTGACTTTTGTTTTTCTCTTTTACTTTCATTTTCTCTATTATCAGTACCAGCTTATAATTTTAAGAACATTCTTTTGCTTGGAACAAAGATGCTTATGGAGGTGCGACTTTCAGCAATACCCAGTTCATGCTAGCCTTCAGCTACTTTCTGCTTCTTTATCTTTGAGCCATCTACTTAGTGATTCTGGAACATAAACACACAAAGAAAAGCCTCTCTGAGGTGATGTCCTTCTGACTCTGTAATGAAATGTCACTAAAACAGTCTGCAATCAGCACTGGGGAAAAAGAGATCATCAATGCAGGAAAAAAGAGTCATGTTTCAAAGACTGACAGCAGATCTAAATCTGGATTCCGCAAAGCAAAGGCCAAGTCCCACTGAAACTAACAGCAAACCTTGCCTTAATTTCAGTGGGGGAGGGGTGTTGAGGTATATCTGAGCTTTTGATTTTTCTGAGGAAGAAGAGTGCAGAGGATTAGAAAGGTGACCAACAAATAGTCTTCTGTTTAGATCCTAGAATGTAATAGCAACAACTTTACAGAGCATATTAAAGTAGGGCTCCTGGGAGCTCCTTCCTATTTCATCACTTGTTTTAGGGACCAAATCACTTTGAGTTTGATTTTGAAAGTGTTAGGTTTATTTAGGTGGCCAGCTTAGGATGTTTGGCTTGTGTGGTATCTATACACACTATACATGCGTTCATATCTGCCTTTACAGGAACTTAACCCACTTAATCCAACCAATAAGGATTTCATGTGTCTTAAGATCGGGACTCTTGTTTTCAGAACAGCCGAACAGTTTGAGAATGCAGATTCCTTTTTTTTTT
This sequence comes from Numida meleagris, assembly GCF_002078875.1. Lineage (NCBI taxonomy): Eukaryota > Metazoa > Chordata > Aves > Galliformes > Numididae > Numida > Numida meleagris. The sequence continues at coordinate 144,398,336 of NC_034409.1, forward strand.
TTTTTTTTTTACCACTGTGATTTTATTTATATAAATAGTACTTGTTCACCAGAGAACTAATATATCTCCCTGAACTTTGGAATTATCATAGGAGCTGCAAGTGAGACTCTTGTCATTAAAGTTATTGATCCTTTTAGGCAGCAGCAGAATTTATGTGTGATAATCTCCAAAATTAAGAATAAATTTAGGGAGCCTCCTCCCCCTCAAAAAATTCAATGCAAAAGTTGAAATTGAAGTAAAAAAATTTTGCAATTCCAGAGCACTCAAGATTTTGTAGTTAGTGTACTTCCAATGAAAACAGCAAAAATCCACTCATCAAATCCATGAACATGCTGTAGGTCATGGAAAAGAATTAGATGAGACAGAGAAGGGAAATGACACGTAGAGTCAATGATACATTAAGTGACTATTTTATCTTAAGGACATCAAGATTTATAGTCTCTGAAATATCCCAATGCACATTCTGATTTTGATGGAGCACTATTAAACTTTATGGCAGGTGAAGACTTCCATCAATACATGTGTTAATCTGGCCATTGGGATGTCTGAGGGATTTCTGTGTGGAGAACTACAAATGTGCTCAGACTCACAGAGAACAACTATGAAGCGTGACACTGGGTGTTAAAGATTTCCGGTTGTCTGAGATCACCTAATAAAGCTGAAACAGAGATGTTAAATAATTCTTCAGTGGAATACTGTCCTTCCTAATCACAGGCTCTGGAGGGAAAGTTTCCAGCTTGATGCTGAAGTGAATTCCAGTGATGCTAAAAGCAGAGAAGACAGGTTGCTCAATGGATGCACAGTAATGTCTTCTTACCTCATTCATTAGCAAAGACAAAATAATTCAATTTTAGTTTGTACAGAGTTATTAAACTCACAGAAGAAAGAAGCCCTTCTTGTCTGCATAAGAATTGAAATCTTTTCTCTGAATATGAAGGTGTGCCTGTAAGTGCGTGTCTAATCTATGTGTGTCTTTGATAGTACAGTGTAGTACAATATATCATAATCTGTTCAATTATCATGAGCTAAACAACTGCTGCATGCTTCCTGAGGGGTAATTCAGCAGCCCACAGTAAACTCATCTTAAACATGCAAGTAGAAAAGTTTCTTACCACGTCATTTCATCTTATACTCTTTATCAGATGAATACTTAGGAAAAGATTTGAATATTTTAGACTGACTTCATATATTTTGTCAGGAATATCTTCTTTCTCTTTTTGCCAAAATCTAAAGTGCCATTTTCAGTTTAGCAGCATATGAATCAAACACAGAAAAAAATATGTAAAAATCCAACTCTTATCAATGCAAATGAAATGGTATTTTTCAGTGAGTGAAAACTAGAAATTCTAGGATCTCACGGTTTTATAATTACAAAAAATTACATATTCCTACTTCTTAATGATTGGAATATTTCCTGAATAATTACAAACTTAGATACTAAAGAGGTAGAATAGAAGTGGGGCTGGTAACCACAACAAATCATTGAGTCATAGAATCATAGAATGGTTTGGGTTGGAAGCGACCTTTAAGATCATCTAGTTCCAGCCCCTCTAATATAGGCAGGGACACCTCCCACTAGACCAGGATTGCTCAAAGCCCCATCCAGCCTGGCCTTGAAATATCTTAAATATCTTAAAATACTTCAATGATGGAAATATCGCTAGCCTTGAATGTATCTTTACTTAAATTGTTCTTCTGAGATGCTGTTAAAGTACACTCTTTCCAGGAGTGCCTTAGGTGGAATTCAGATACATATGCATGTTTAAAGCTTAGATATGTTCATGTGAATTAATGACTGTGTTTAAACTCCCACTGCCTTCAGTGGAGAGCTCTGATAGGACTGAGCTCTTTGTCCTTCTAAATCTGTAAACGCTGTATATCAGGAGTGAGCTACACAGCTTTGCTAATCTTTCATGATCAATACAAAGAAATAAATGCATCTGTACAGGATTCACCTGACTTATCTAGGACCTCTATCTCAAAAAGTATTTAACTACCCTCTGAAACTATCTGTTTATTTCCATTGACAGCAAAGACAAATGACTACCTGGAACAGAATGATCTACCTTGTAGACCAATAGGTTATAAAGGATGATCCCTTTCTGTTGTAACAATGCATCAGTGCCAAAGATCTCTGAAGCAGTGCTTACAGAGCTCCCTTCTGTTCTTTGGGACTGGTCCCAAAACATCAACAAACACTGCCCCCTGTGAAGTACCTGGTTAGCAATACAGGTGTCTGACAACATTACAGCTCAGTGATCCAAGGTTTTGTATTGGATCCCCACAGAAAGGTCCTTGTCCCAACTGACACTGAAATCTGTTAATGTAATTTAGTACCTCATTTTTGAACAGTACACATAGTACACATTGCACAGTTTTACTCTTCTGGATACCATCCACCCGTAGCGATGTTTCTGTAAGTGCATGGCTCATGCAGCTTGCTGCAGCCAGCAACTGAGTGATCACAGCAGCTTCTGATGGAGCCTGATCACACAGACCCTTTGGCCTGCCCATAGGCGTAATGAAATGAACATCTTGCACAAAGCGTAGGGGGGGTCTTGGTCTGTGTTGATGAAAAAGGTCCAGAGAGTCATAGCCTTGTTAATTCTACATAGACAGATGATTTTTTCTCTCTGGCAATAGCAGTCTTTCTGTGGAGTACGAGCACTAGCAAGAAACGTCAGTCATGCAGAAATGTTCATTGACTAGCTACTTCTGTGCAGTTACCTGAGAAAACAGAAGGAGGTAATACCAGACTTTGCAAAAGCCCAGGTGGTCAGGAGAACACACTTTCAGAAACGTCAGATTATCTGTGCCTTGTGTTACTCTGCTGATTTCAGACAAAAAAATAAAACCTCCTACTGTAAAGGAGTAAATAGGGCTACCATAATTTCTCTTCTTTTAAAAGAAGAAAATAACATCAATGCTAATCCTAGAACAAGATTAGCAGCTTGGAATTTGTATATATAGTTTATTAAACTTGTCAGTAATAGCTATTTTGGGCTTCTCTATAGTGAACGAGTCACCATTTTAATGTAGAGTGAAATTACTGCTCACTGCCATAGAAAGAAACTCTTTACTTTAATATTTGAATTTTTAAAGCCTTACTATAAATTGCTAGAGGTGAATTGTACACTAACACTATAAAAATAAAATGGAAAACCTCTAAAGTGCTGCAATCCAGAAAATATATGCACTGTTATCACAGATCATAAATGCAACTACAGATAATTTTAAACATATGGTAAGCTTCTCCTTAAGTACTTATATTTTAGGGAGCATAACTGTGCTCTAAATCTTATTGTAGTTACAGAATAATTTTGCTTCGAACATTTGTGTAGGTAAATCCAGTGCTGCTCATAATGATATTTATTGAAGCTGGATTGGTTTACAATTTGCAACTCATTAATTCAGTATATAATTCCAAATAAACAGGGAGTTTCTTGTGTAGCTATTTAACTCAACAGGAAAACGTTACTGTAAAGTATTAGCTATCAACGGTTGTTTCATGAGTAGCAGAACTAATGAGGTGCACTACGTCTATCAGTTACTTTCTGTCTTTTTCCTATACACCATTAAATCTTGCTGCTGTATTTCACACCTCAGTCGCGGTCTCACTTCTTTTCCCACCACTGCCCGCCTACTGAATTTAGCTGAAATTGGTCAAAGAATTCTTTTTTCCATCCAAACATTGCTGAGAACTGACCCTGTGATAACACCACAGTAAGGAGCCTCAAGGGAAGAAGGCATCACTAAATTATGCGAATATTTTCCCCTTTCTACAGTTCTAATTAGATAATGTAAAAAATACACAAAAAGTCCTAAGTGCTTCAAGACAAAAAAAAAATAATAAATAAATCACAGAACAACTCAGCACATGCATACTTTTAAAACAGTGATGCAAACAAATGTGCTTTGTGCTTCATCCCAGGTACATAAAAGTAACAAGCTAAAAAGTCAAGTTGCTGAAAATGGTCAAAATGGCCGCAGACGCAGAGTTAGCTATAACTTCACAAAGATGAATTAGGTTTGAGGCAAAGATTTTACCTAGGATTTTTTTTAATGTTTTCAATTATTATTACTTTATTGCAGAGTCTGCAGCTTGCTTGCAGCTTGAACGAACAGCTTCCCCTGGATCAGATTTCTCACAGACACTTATCTTATGAGTGAGTGAACAACAGATGCAATATCCTGACTTTTTTCATTTCTTTGAGATCTGACTAAAATGTGCACAGCTACTGAAGATCACAAGAGCCATTTAATTCATTATGTGATTAAACTGCCTGTTTTTCTCCTGCTATCTCTTCTCTCACCCAAGTATTAATGCATGGGCTGTTATATTAGTTCCTCATTTTAGTATTTTTTTTGAATATTTTCCTAGACCACCTTATTATATTCAAGATTTTTTTTTTTAATTTCAGCAGTGTCTTCTATTTATGCTAAGTGACACAGCACTGTGAATGTGTTCTGCCAGTGTTGAACTTGTTTGAGCATCAGGCAGCTGATCCTTCAACACTTGCAAAAACATCGTTTGATTTGCAAACTGAGTAAGGGAAACTAAAAACACGTCTGTGTGGAACCAGGAGTTAAAGTTTGGGGGTTATGAGTAGTAATAAGAAACAGAGAAACAGATAATTAAATTCTAATAAAAACCTAATGTGTTTTTTTATGATTATTAATAATAGTACCATGGCAATAATTTGAAACTCAGTGGACTTCAGCACTATACTGTGCAAAGAAAATAGAAAAAAATGACAACCCAGGCTCCTTGACTGCTATGCTCTGAATAATCTTGATAAAGAAAATATTGGTGTAGGCTGGAAGGGATCAGTCATATAGTCTAGCAGCAGAATGTAGTATTTTAAAAGGGAGGAATGTTATTTATTTCTTTTAAAAACATTCTTGTGTGAGCAGAGTATATACAAGTGAGCTTCAGATGCAGAGAGGTTGTGAAGTGATACAAAAAGAAATAGGTAGGAGTCCATTGAGAAGACTCTGAGGGAGAACTGAAGAGATGCTGAAGTAAATATACAATACAGGAGGCTGCTAAAAACCACCCCTTAGCAGAAAACGTTAAATAATCAAGCGCACATTTATATATTTTGGGAGCCAGTTTTTTATGCCTGATACATGAAATAGATCCTTTTTTTTTTTTTTTGCCATTCATGCTGTGTGCAGCTAGACAGCTCTGAGATCAGATTTCCCTGGTGAGGATTTGCAATGTAGCCAGGACACATGAAATGCAAACAAAAAAGTACTCCCAGGCGCCTTAATATGCTCCCCAGTGTCCTGTGCTCAGTCTGCTCTTAGACTCGTCTTTGCCCCATTAAGTCTTAGCTGGAGAATCAGCTGTTATTCAGCCAAGAAAAACTGGTACAAGATATGTGAGCTGGAGACTGTAAATGTGATGAGGGGTTGCAACACTGCATTTCCCCTGCATTATTGTTAGTCATCCATTTTCCTTGCACCATCAAATTCTAACTCTCTTCTGACACTGTTGGGAAACCTCCCAATTGTCTTGCCAGCATTTGTGATGATTATTACCACAAATAGTGAACTAAACTGACACAGCTACATTTAGCAAAAGAACTGAGTATCTAAGAAATAACCATGAATTTTGGTCCCTTTTAAACTGAATTTTGTTTATTGACCATCTAGTCCATAGCAAATGGTCAGTAATTTAAAATGACATGGATAATGAAATAATTTTATTTTTTACTCTATTACTTCATCAGAAAATGTGGTGCTACTACAGAAAGATTCCTAGGAAGAAAAGTTTTGAAGAAATTCATCCACCAGATTTGTTAGGTGAAAGGCAATTTTCTTCCCCCCTGTAAAGCCTGAGGAGAAGAATCTGACAGGTCCAGCTTCAGCTTTGTGTTCTACCTGGCTATTTTGAGTTCTGCCCCTCTCTCTCTGTCATACTTCTTTATATTCCTCATTATATTTTCTATGGTTTAAAAAAATGAAATTTTATTCTGAACATTTTGCTGCATATAAGAAACTGTCCACCTAAATCTATCACTGGAAATAGAAGAATGGATCATAAAAAGTCCAAGTAGTCATGACTTTGTGTATTGCCGAATGCAAATCTCCTCAGCTTTACTGACAAATCTGGTATTAAACCAGATAAAAGTATACATATAGATTCAAGAGGGGAGGGCCTGTTCTACGTTAGGCAGGTGACTAGGAACTATAACATTATATGGCAGTACTTAATGCCACGGTGTGAAGCGATTAAAAGTCAAAACAGGTTTTACATGTGTTGTCTTCCAAGCAAATTGTTGTTGTGAAAGTGTTGGTGCTTGGTGCCTTTCTGTCATTTCAGATGTCCTTTCATAAACTACGACATGTGAATACATTAACAAAGATTTTGGAATGGTCTTGAGTGAAGGTCATTATTTACTGTCAGATATTCAATCCAATTTCAGCAAAAATCACACAATGGTAACAAAACCTTAAGTCACAGCCACCTGACAAGAGAATCATTACTATCTTGGTACTCTTAATTAAAGGAAAGAATGATAAGGATGCTAAATCTGAATTTTCTGAGTTTGACTGACCTTCTAGAATGGAAATCTGGCATCAGTTTGAAAAAGAGCAATAAGCAAATTAGAAAAGAGTGCATCATGGTTGAGTTGGATATGTATAAATCGGTTATTTCACAACCATTTTGTAGGATAGATTAAAAAATCCAATATAATTTGAACTAATAGATAAAGTCCAGGTTCGATCTTAAAGTATACATTTAACATTTAAACAAGACTGGATTTAAGTTAAATCAAAATGTCAAACCCACATGACGTGTGACTATGACTATCTCATAAGTCACTTTTTGGATAAATTTCTACTTCATAATGATGATGATTTTTTTTCTAAATTGTTTTAGTTTAGAATTCAAGGAAAAACCAGATTTCAGAACAGCTGTTCAAATTCTGGATGTATGAATCTGGCCCAATTTTCCTCAATCTTTAATAAAGGTACCTTTTCGGACATGGAGGAGAAGGAATGGAGTGTTGATTGTGGCAGGGGTCAATCTATAGGTTTTCAACATTTAAAGTAACTTTAAGAAATCCAGAGATGAGCTAGGATTTTCAAATGTAGTTCAAGACAGTTCATCCCAAATTAACTTTCAAAAATTTATGGAGTGAATTGTGGCCTGTTTGTAGAAATCTACTGAGTTTAGGAAGACAGTTATCCTCTATAGTCAGCTTAGAAATGTAGCTATCTCTAGAGGTCACCTGCAGTTTAAAAAACCTCCTGGCTCACAATTGAGACTTAACAGAAGCTGAATTCTTTATAAATAGACCTGGAACTTTGAGATTTTGTCCCATTTCTGTCGGATAGCTTTGGAAACACAGATTTGCTAGGCACTACAGGGGTTTGCAGTGCATTTGTTAATCAAAAGTGCAAAACTGCAAGGTAAGGCAAAATGTTTGAAGATTGATTATCCACATTTTTTTTTCTTCCTAAGGAAACCTCTGATTAATTGCTATATTTGTTAGTCAGCATAATTTGTCCAAATTCAAATGCCAGATCAGTGCAACGGTCTACTTATGGTGAATAAAAATGCAATAAGTGAAGCATCCTTTCTGAACATAGCAATAGTTAAGCATCTCCAACTGGATACACAAGCTGAAGCTGGTATGAAAAAATAACCCTGCAAGTAAAAAAAGGCAATTGAGCATAGTATGCTGGGGCAAGGAGGCAGATCTTGTTGAAAAAAGAGAAAAATGATTCATTTCCTAGGTGATTTCACTGGTTTTATACAAAAAACAGATTATTGTGTTCTCTTAGTAGTATGCTTCCCCTGCTGCTGGGTAATGCAGAGGAGAAACCAGTTCTTGTCAACTTTGGGTAATTTCTGAGCAAAACAGTTTTGCTTTGATTAGTCATCACTAACCAGAAGAAAACAGCTTTCTTGTTTTCAGTAATGAAATTCAAAATTCAAAGGCCAAACTGAAATACGATTAATTATGATAATGTTAACTACTTTGACACACTTTATAAAAAGGTCTATCTCTTTACTTTCCTTTTACAAATATACATAATTTTATACAAGAATATCTTCTGTAAAAGTGATACCATTTTAGCTTTAAAGCAAATAATGTTCTGTATTTAGATCTTAATCAGCAAATGTATAAAGAAACTAAAGTACTAGAAGCCTGAGTATTTTAACACCTTCCCTCCAACCTAACCAACAAACAAAACAAAACAAGAAAAAGCTCTTAAAACTGCTAAGAATTAGGTCTAGTATTCCATCAACATTTTTGTCACATCATTGCTATTTATTTCATATTTGCCTTCTGGCAAAACAGTCAATGCCTCATTGTTTACGAATTTAATGGTTGTGTCTTTCTGTGATTAATGAATCCAACTGTTGGATATGTGAGTACCCAAGCTCAGCTGAATGGGAAAAATTCCATTGATTCAACAGTACTAGGATTTCAGTAATGATTTGAAGGGAAAATGATCCTCAGAGTATCTTATGACACTACCAAATACTTATGAATGCTCCTTTTTTTGTGCTGTTATATGTGATTCTGCCCTGGGGCACAAAGAGCAGTGGGGCAGCATTTCATTAGCAACAATAAGCAAAAAACGGAGAAGGGAGCTGCAGGAGAGGTGAATGAAGAAGACTCATCTTGTTGGCAAATGACTGAGAGTACCCAGCAGCAAAGATCAGACAGTGGCCTGGAAAGTAAGGGTGAGTTTACAAAGCATGTGGATTAATTGCTTCTCTTTTCTCCATCTGCTCATTCTATAAAGAGTTTGTCACAGGTGACTTTGTAAATAAATATCAGTCACTGCTCAGAAGTAACGTTGGATCCTTTGGTCTTTCTGGATATCTTTGTAAACACCTGCATGAACTGGAAAAGAAAGTCATACTCCTACCTCCAGGCATACCTAGAACAGATTTGCACTATTGCTAGAATAGTTTTGCTCTGATATATAAAATCTTGCCAGCAGGTTTGTTTCAGAAGATGAGATGATCATTGTTACGTCAAATGAAGAATATTTCGATGAAATAAAGATTATGTAGAAGTCATCCGTACAGCATGCTGGAAGAATTTGTTTTAATTAGTCTCATGAGGCCCTGTTCTGCAAACATGTATTGCAGTGCGTTTCCTTTGACACAGAGATGCTCTGCTTATACCGGTATGACATCTCACGTGAGCACAGGTGTTTCAGCATGCCTTCACTTACATTTCTATCAGGGAAAGGGTAAGGAATATTAAAAAAATCTCTCAAGCACTTTCAACACACAAAAAAGTTAAGAAACAGGAAAGATGTTATTTAACAGATTTGAACATTTAAAAGCGTTTTTTGTTGTTGTTAGAAAAGTTTGTGATAGCAATTCAAAAATTAAACAGTTCTCCTGCCCCAGAATGCGTATAGGTGAATTATCCTTTTAGGATTTTTCTGGAGCTTGCTGTGCCATTTATCTCTCTAAGAAGCAATTTTTTAAAAATTTCACCATTACCTGCTTGCTGTAACAAAAATGTGTTTGGTTTTTACAACTTGAAAAATGCATCTCTGTGCAGAATGTCTACATGCAATATTTTTCTTCTGGGGCAGAGATTTGGAGTAGAATGAAGAAAACAGAATATCCTACATCACTACTTCCTAGCACAAAGTATTCTTGTGAGATTCCCTGGTCCAACCCCTTGCTCAGAGCAGGGCCACTTAGGGCTGGCTGCTCAAGACCACATCCAGTTGGCTTTTGTGTATCTCCAAGGGTGGTGACTCCGAAACCTCTCTGGGCAGCCTGTACTAGTGTTTGGCCATCCTCATGGGAAATTATTTCTTCCTTATTCTTAAATGACCTCCATGCATTCAGTATGTACCTGTTGCCCCTCGTTGTCTCACTGGGCACCACTGGCAAGAGCCTGGCTCCATCTTCTTTACTGACCCTTTTCAGGACTTTGTGTTTGACTTGGATCACTGACACACAATTCAAAGACAAACTCTTCTTCAGAGCCTTGACGGCTCATCCTAACCAAAGTAACTCAAATTGTGATGATTAATGGATTAACCAAATTTAGATTGAATTTTATTAGTCATTTCTTTACGCTATACATCATTGGCTCTCTGTGATACATTCCTGCTCTCAGTAGATATGGTAATGTGCCCTTCTGTTCTGGCATCTTTGCTGCAGATGTTGTGAGACTGACAAGTGCTTCTCAGTATATTCCCTCAAGACCCTCTAAGTTTAAAATGAATCTCAAAGATAATTTTCAGTCCCCTACTTCATATAAGCTAAGTTCAAGTTCACTGTATATAATTATATCGAGTGCCTTGTCATTACAGGGAACCAATGTAGCTGTACTTTTTTAACTGCACCTTTTTGTTCTCAACACCCAAATGATTTTACTTGGGATTTTATAGATGCAAAGTTTAGAAATGGCCGGGGAAAACACTGGAAACAGTCAGTGACCCAAAATCTCCTGGAGAACTGAAAAGCTAGTATCTTTGTATCTCAGAGAAATACCTTTCAGATTTCTTTGCTTTGATGATTTGGGATTCTACCTGTGTACAATTTATAAGCTCTAGTCAGCTGTATAAAATTATTGTTAAAAGACTGTGTTTTTTTAATTTCAATCTATGGATGGGGAATTTTGTCATTTTCTGAAAAGCTCTATACCAATCACTAGATTAGGCACAATGAAGAGTCATTAACCTTAATGACCACCACGTCTGCACCGCAGCTGTGCTCAGGAGCCCACTGAATTTTTTCTCCTCCTTCTCTGTAAAAGAGAGCAAAAGGCAAGGATGCAAACTCTCCATTCGGGACAGTAAGATAATGTGACAAAGCAATGAGCTAAAAACGATTCAAGGAAGGAATAAAAAGTGCGGTAAGGAGCATTCTGACAAAAGAAGAACACATGTTGCTCATTTCTCTATCAGCCACAGCCAGATCAGAGATGCTCTGATGAAGCACGGGGAACACAGGCAGCGCTCTGCTGAGCTGAGGCAGTAAAATGCAGGCAAGGTCTCTCCAATCATTCTGGACCTTTTATCACTCACGATGTCAAGTGAAGAACAGGTCTGACACTAATCTGCACGTAGGTAGCTACACAAAGCAAGTGGTTAAAAATTGCAGATAATGTGCTTTGCCTGTGTGTTAGACCTAGAAACGAGGCATTGCAAAATCAGTCTCTTTGTGCACCCAATGTGCAGTCATTCCATTCCTTTCCCTCTTCAGTTCAGCCTCCATACTTAAAAGCAGAATATCCCACGCAGTGAAGAAGTCACAGCCCCAGGCAAAATGCATGACCAGGTCTGGAAGGCACCACCAAACTCTGACAGTGTAGACGTGTTTGAGGAACTACTTAGTGCTGGTTTCCTGTTTTCATGCAGGTTTTGTTGTAGTGGGCATAATTTCCAATGGCAGACACTAGAATAATTACCAGTGGCTATCTTTCTTTACTCTTCTGGCTTTTCTTGTGTTATAAGGGAAGTCAAAACATTTATACCTAATACTATTTTAATTATTATGTTTCCTACTTCACCTCCATCTCTGGTAAAATAATTTATGTTAAAACAGTCATTAATTAAAAGAATATGAGAATCTAAGAAAATATGAAACCTTTATACTAATTTTTTTTTTCAAAGCTAGCATCAAGAATTTTTATGTAACTATTAAGCCCTTGTGATTAAGGTAGAGGATATGTGTATAAAGAAAAAAGAAAATTCAACCAGGCCTAGATGATGTGATTTAATGTGATATGACATAAAAACAAAAGAAAACAACAGCACATATGGAGACTCCTAAACCAAACAGTAGTTCCATACTACAGTTGATGCCAAACTGCACGGTCAAATTTAGCAAAACATGCAGTATAAAACAACACCCTTGCACTTAGGCCTAAATCCAAAACAGATACTGAGATGCCCATATGCATTTGAAGTTAGTGGAGGAGGAGACTCAAATCTGATGTCATTTTGGGGGTGGAAACACTATTCAAAAAGAGAAGAATTTCTCTCAAGCAATTCAGACATCTAGCTAATGGCATGCTAGCTACTGAGTAATGCATTTCCAGCTGTCTTTCCCTATATAATGTGTATAGTTTGTGGCACCCTGGGAGCCAGACACCTGTAAATCGGATATAAAGATACTCACTGCATTTAAAGTCTTTCTGCTTCTTAAGTTCCATGTGTTAAAGTGAAAAGCACTGAGAATTCTAATTAATTGGTGTCTAGGTGCTGTGACGGTACTCAGTGTTAGGTTCCCAAGTATCTCTGTGAATATGGTCCTCTACTACAAACTTGTGTGAATGGGCAGAACCATTACTGAAGAACTGCAGGAATACGGCAATCTTGATGATAAAAATTAATTAAAGATGAATTAGGAAAGAAATTATGTTGGAATTATACTTCTCTGACTGAATGATAGAATCATAGAACCCTTTCAGGTACAGAGAGAAGGATCTCTGGAAGAGAAAAAAAAAACAAAAGAAGAGTAAAAGAGGTGAAGCATAACAGACTGTTAAAGCTGGAGCATTGCTTCTATACCCACAAGACTGATATTTCTTTAATGTATTTCATTTATCCTGACAATAAAAGCAAGAACAGCTACATTAGTGTTGTGTTATTTCCATACCAGTTATCTTCAGTCACTTCTGATCTGACAAATTTCTACATATACTGCATCTAATAAACTTTTATTTCTTACCCCCTTGATGAAGCATAAAGTATACCCCTGTTGTTTCACTGGAGGCGTGCTATATACACCATCCCGCAGAGCCTGTTGCTAAGATAGAGCATGCGGTGAGGCTTCACCATGGCAACAACCTCCAGCCCATGATGCATTAAAATCCTCAGCTCCTCAAATGTTAAAGATTATTGCGTCCCAAACAGTGATTCTATAACATGAACAAACAGAAATCCCTCACTCTCTTTGGTAGTGGTGCAATATCAGCAATTAGCTGCTGATCCCCTGACTGCATCCCAGAAGATGAGAAGAACAGCTGCTTTGGCTCAGTAACAGCCACTGGCTTTATATCATTATGTTTTTAAGGTGGGTGGTGTATTTTTCTCCATTCCTCCCCAAGAAACAAAGGAATTTATCAAGATTGTCAAGAAAGTTTAGTCCTGAGGAGCTTTTTTTAGCCTCACAAAGCCCTAGCAGGAGTTTTCTGCAAGGAATCTTCCCAAAGCTGTGGGCTGTGCTCACAGAAAGCTGGTTCTATTAAGATTCAGTCAGTTTGTATTGCACATGTTACACTGTATGGAGTCTTGGGTATATCTTCCCAAACAAATGATTCCTGAAGGAATGATAACCAATGTCTGTGTGAAGGCATTATGTCAAAAGACTCTATTATTAATGAGGTAAAACAGATGTAGTGTAACAATCAGTACACACAGTTAAAGAGATCTGCACAGGCTTATAATTGCTACAAATTCAATTATTTCAGCAAATGTAAATACAAGAGATATAAATATGCTAAACAGTTCAAAATTCTTTGATGAAAGCTAAAGCAAATTTGTGTGCTATAATATGCAGTCTTGTTGAATGCAATCTTATGAACTGTAGCAATCTTGACCACAATTTAAAGGTACCCAGTCACTGAAATGTTCATTAAGCATTATCTCAAGAGGCAGTTCTGTTTGCTAGGATGATCTTTTCTAATTAGTGAATTACAGAACCACATAAAAAACCTTCAGCTGTCATCGCCTTCTGCTTACACAACATCTTCCTACTGCCTAAGAACAAAATTGCTTTGTAATTGTATCCTGCACTGCAAATAAGCCAAAAATGTACTCCAGGAAAGCTCTAGCTGTTTCTAACATGTGTCAAAATAAAGATGAAGAATCAAACATCTTATGGTCAAGTTTTCTTTTACATCTTTTAAAACTTTTTAATGATAGCAATTTTGTTTACAAATAACATTCTAATTGTAGCTTAATATCAGAAGGATTTTTTCTTGTACACTTATCTGATGAGGGTGACATGAAAGTCTCTTCAAGTATTTATTACAATACTGGCTTAGTTACCAGCTCCAAAAATCTGAGCAATCTGGGGGCATTTACCAGTAATTATCCAGTCATCTTATTGCTTCTGCTCTTTTAAGAAAACGGTATAAAAATGTCAAAAAATAGTTGCCTCTAGAAGAATATTATTACCATCTGATAGTCTTGAAAAAGACATTTAAACCTGTATATATTTGAAATTTTTTGCCCATAAAAAGAGATAGTAATTAGGCATGATGTTTTAAAATCATGAAGGGACGCAGAATGTTTATAGGATGAGCTTAGGGTTACCAGTTACATATGTGTAAATTGTCATTCCAACAGTGAGTGTGTAGCAAACAAGGGAGCACAAAACTTTCGATATATAGTACATTTGAGTCCAGGGATCTGAATTATTGTTAGCCTGCAGATAATTATCAGGTGTTCAGCTCAGTGGGTTGTCTCCATGCCAAAATCGAGTGTGTCCTGTGGACATACCATGTCTGCTGTGAATATAGTTACCCTTGAGCAGGGGAAAGGCACAGCAATCCATGCCCCTTGGCAACATCTTATTTAGCAGTGATGCCATCTTCTGAGAAAGCTCTGAGTCTAGTTGCTAGACATTATTTAATTGGCAGTAACATAGACCCAGTCAAAACCACATGGAGAAAATGATCAACTCAACCCCTCCTGTTTTTGTATATAAAGATACTTTTATAAGAGACCTTTTCATTGAAGTGGCAGACCTATCACCTATGGCCAGGAGAGGTCTGTTTGAAGTGGTTTATTCATGCAGGTTTCCTCCTCTGGGCTTTCTTGGTCAAATACAGACTTATCCAATACAGGGGAAAAAAAAAAAGAAGGGCCTTGATTTTTAGATTTTTCTTTTCATAATTCTTATGATTGGATACAAACAGACAAATAATTTGATCAAGAGAACTGCTACTTAATGAACCAAGAAGAACAATAGCTAGTAAAGGATGTTTAAATGCAGATTCCTCCACAGAAAGACAGTCACATTCTGTTTTTACTTCTCAGACCCTTTTCTGCAAATAACTGAGCAGTATCTTTCTGGTACAGATCTAGTTTTCGTTCCCTCAAATAACCTAAATTTTACTAGATATATTATGCATGATTGGAAAAAACAGACTCCTTGGACAAAAATGGAAGTTTCTTGAATGATTCAGAAAGTCCTTCTAAAAGTAACAAAGCTTCAGACACAGAAGCAGTAGCCTTGGTCTCTATCAGTTTAACAACATATCATAGCCAATAAATTCTATGTAAAATGAATCCAGACTTAATAAAAAGTGTAAATACTAGTTTAGTTCAGATATTTTAAAGGAATTCTGCTGAGATTAAGTTTTAAAGGAGTGATTATTTTTGTTTTTATGGTAACAGGAATTGCGTGTCTTATTTTATTACAGTAAGTCAAATATTAGGAGATGAAGATATTACTTCCAACAGTTGGTGCCCTATGTCTGGAAAGAATCAGCATCCCATTAAGGTAATTACTGTTCTCATTTGGGATCTTGATAAGCTCTTAAATAGTCTGTCATTAAGATATATACAGCACATCTCTTTAATAAGATCTCTTGATTTGATGAAACCTTTATTAATACCATCAGAGGTCCCATAAGAACACCTCCATTTTTTTTGAATGTTCTGTTCAAGATTTCTCTGGTGTCATTGATTATGCTTTTGGTATAATTAGGCTTGAATATGGAGTCCTCTTGAATTTTGAAGACAGTTTACTAACAGTGTGTATGTACCAAAGTGTTACAAAACAGTTGTAATAATGAAAAAAATGCATTTATTTCTTGATTTTATTTTTAAGAAGACTTAGTTCAGATTCTGACTCATCTAAAATTACGTAAATTTTATAGAAGTGATATTCATTATTTCTAAAGCAAAACCATGCCACAATAAAATCTTTGAAGTAACTCCGTTCCAAAAGATGTTCCCATTTATTCCTGCTGATCTTCTGTTATATATACAGCAATTGCACTTCATTCATATTTTGTAATGAGAAGTTTATACACTAATAATTATTTATCAGAATGGAGTTTGGATTAAGAACCCGGGCATACATTTTTTGACGTAGTTGAGAAGTAGGATCAGTTCATTGATAGAGCACTGTATCCCAGGTGCAGCCCTTTTTAGCCCTATTTAAATGTAATTTTTTCATTCAGAGGAGGGAGAAAAAAGTAAAAGCTTGAATGGATAAAGATATGCCATTTCAGATGTTAAACAGAGATGGATTCCTCTGACCCACCATCATAGCAGCAACGCACAGAAGAGGCAGACTGCTTGAACAGCTGCCAGATAGAATTGACAGAGGCAATTGATATTGCTCTTTCCTGAAAATGAGGCTGCTGATGCAGGTACTGAATGCATGCCTTGGTAGCTAAGAAGGCACAAAAATTTGCCTAGCCCTCCAAGCCACATAAACTTGCTGCCTTCAGCATTTCTAGCACCTCAGTTCCCAATTCCGGCACTCAAATCCTAAAGAGATTAAGAACACCATGCAGACTATCTCAAAATCTGACCACCTATTTATATACTTTAACAAAACTAGGGCTGTTATAAACACCTCTTTATATTATGAGTCAGACTGTCATGTTATATAAACCTTAAGAGGCTATTTAAAACAGAGGGACCGTGTGAAAATTTATTATGGCTCCATAATATTTGATGATAAAATTTATCTGGGAAAAGACCAGAGAACTAGTGGCCATTTTAAGATGGTTTGAATAGTCCAAGAATTTTTCATACCAGCATTAAAAAATTACACTTCATTAAAAATCCTTTCAGATATCATTAGTCCAGGAAATATTTGTGGAGTTATAGACAGAAAGGTTGTATAGGTCTTAGAAGTCTTACTTATTACTTTTACTTGTCACTCAGAGAGATTTTTTGTGTGCACTGAAAACATTTTCATATCCTTTCCTTCCTTATATTTTTTTTTACCTACAGAGAAGTCTGTCATCAAGAAAAAAAATGTAGACAAGTCCAATATTTTATCTATATACTTACAATGAGACACTTTCCCAAGTGGAAAGCCTGAAGCTTTCTGTTTCCTCAGTTTGTTCCTCCAGTGAGTAGAGTAGGGCTGGGCAAGAACTTGGGATGGGGCACAGCTGGGACAGCTGATCCACATCAGCCAAAGGGACACCCTATACAATATAACACTGAGATCAGCAATAAAACTGTGAGACTGTGGCTTATAGGGTGGCTGTTTTTTGAAGACTGGCTGGGCGCTGCTGTGTCTGTAGTAGGTGGTGAGTGATTGTATCACTTGCATTTTCTTCCTTCTTTCCTTCACTTATTCACCTGTTTTTAACTTAACCCCTAAATTGTTTTGCTTTCTGAGTCTCTTCCCTGCAGAGGACATGAGGAAGGGGATGTGTGGGTGCCTAGCTGCGGGTTAGGATCACCTGCAACAGCAACTAATATTAAATTATGGATCCAATAAATGAAAATAATGTATTTGATTTAAGATTTCTAAAGTGATAGGTCTTTTTTCACCATATCTGACCTATAAATTTTAGGATTCTAAAAGTAAAGTTGCAATACTTGAAACTCCTACAGCTTGAGAACACTAAAGGAAATTAAATTCAGGTTCAGGTTGACAAACCATTCAGAATTTGCAACACTAGATCCATGAACTTACTTCTTTTTAATTACAATAAGCATTTCAACATTAAATGAAAACTCTATTGGGAAAAGCTTATAGAGTGCTGACAGCATAGCTTTAGAAAGGGTTAATTTATGGGCAAAAGGATAACTAAGTATTAGAACTAAGGAAAGGGAGTCCAACACTACACTGAAGTTTGTTTATTACTTTTGGGAAAAAAAATGGTTTCAAGGTGATGTCTTGTTACTAGGAACTTTATAAACATTACAGCCCTGTATTTCATTTTTGGACTGTACTTTTAAACAAAGCTCTTCATGTTGGTCTGAGGCCCCTAGCAAGCATTAGTTGACAGTCATGAAGCACCAGATGTTACCAGAGCTTTGATTTTGGTTTCAACAGTTTGTCAATATAGACTTTTGATGTTGACAGTACTAATGCTTTTTCCAGCAATGAGAAAATGTTTCTGACTGCTGGCATTTCAAAATAATGTGCACAGTCACTGCTACAATTTGGTCTGTGGAAAATACTGTGGTGTTTGTGTTGGCATATTGGTTACTTTCTATGTTTAAAAACTGTTTGCTTTTAGAAAACTTAGAAACATTTTCCCTCCCTCCCCCAAGAGTAAATCTCTGTTCTCCGGTCTGAAGTGAAATTGATGAATGCATGGTAACAAATTTATTTTAATCTGTGTAGCTACTTGTCATGGTTTTACCTAGGATAGTGTTAGTCTTCTTTGTAGAGGCTCATATAATGCTGTGTTTTGGATTTGTGATGAAAATAGTGGTAATAACTCAGTGATGCTTTAGTTGTTGTTGAGCACTGCTTACACAGAACCAAGGACCTTCCAGCTTCTTGCTACTCTGCCCACAAAGAGATCAGGGGTGCTCAAGGAGCTGAGATGGACACAGCCAGAACAGCTGACCCATGATGACCAAAGGGATATCCCATAGCTTATGGTGTCATGCTCAGCAATAAAAAAATGGGGTAAGGAAGGAAAAACTGAGGAATGTTTGGAGTGACGGCATTTGTCTTCTCAAGAAACCATTACATGTGATGACCCCTGTTTTCCTAGAAGTGACTGAACATCTGCCTGCTGATGGGAAGTGGTGGATGAATTTCTCATACTTACTTGCATGCACAGCTTTTGCTTTACTTAGTAAACTGTCTTTATTTCGACTCATGATTTCTTGCACTTTTACCTTCCTGATTCTCCTCCCCATCCCACCTGTGTAGAGTGAGCAAGTGGCTGTGTGCTGCTGAGCTGCCTGTACAGGTTAAACCACAACATTATTATGACCATTCTGGAATGGATAATGAATGGAGAACAAGTAGAGATACAAAGGAGGTATGCAGCACTGGCAGTATTTAAAAGTGGGTTTTACTTCAGTTCCAAAGAAATGAAGACAAATGAGCTGGAGAGACTCTGCTGCAAGAAAAACAGCAGCTTGATCTAACAAAACATTTGCTTAGTTTGTAACATAAAGATCCACCTTTGAGACCTTACTAGAAATATACTGACATATACTGCTCAGGTCTATGCTTGAGCCATGAAAGTGGCAGCATCCGAGGGATCCAGCCCCTGTCAAGTGACATCAGAGAGCTGCTTCTTGAGCACAATTCCAAATAACAGAATCCTTTGCCTTTCTCTTTGTAAGCCATTCCATCCACATTTGTGCCTATTGCTTTTCTGTGCTTCTCCTTTGTGATTAGCACCTCTTCCTCCCACTTTACTGTCAGTCATTTATTGTCAGCACCAGAGAAAACAAGGTGGTGAGAGTCAGCTTTTGCTTATAGCATCATTTAATTTTACTCTTTACTTATTCTAAAGGTAGAGTCAAACATCTGCAGGAAATAAGGCATCTTAGAAGCTTTCACACAAGTAGATGAAAAGGAAAAATGAGAGTAAATCATCAATTGGACTTTTGATGTACTGACTTGCATTAACTTGCCTGAAAAAAGATTCTCCTCTTTGCAGAGCAGTCATATTCATGTGTGCTGATTCTAAAACCTCTCTGAAGATCTCCAAATGCATGGATACTGTTTGTTTACTTTATGCTTATGTGAAATGACATGATAAAATGTTAAGGCTGAAAAGACAAGAACTTGAAAATTAGGAAATTTCATAATATGTTACATGTAAAAAATATTAATATACTCCTGTGCACGTGTGATATGATCACTTCCAATGCCATGCCTATGTACTTATTTTCCCAAAGGAGGACAATTTCATCTAATGAGTACAATGAATAATGCTCAGGATATTTCCCATGAAAGTGGTTAATATTGTGACATTGTAATTTAGGCTTTTACGAGCTCTTCAGTACATGACTCAGGAACCTGGAAGCCTTTGTCCAATCACTTCATCTCCAACATTACAATATGTATTTCACAGCTGAAGATACAGATACAAAATCTTTCTGGGCAACGTATGGGCTCTGCAGTTAAGGGTTATAATTCAGGTTAACCTGAGTGGCAGGTAGGTGTTCAGACATGATGCATTTCTGTCAAATGTGATGAACACAAATGTGTTCAAACCAGGTCAGACTATAAGGTCATCCTGTCTCTGACCTTGGGGAGCCGATGGGGAACTGTGAGGCTAGGTGAAACAAATACATCCTTTCTGCATCTAATGTAATATTTTCAGGATGATCTTTCAGCCTTAAGTAACTCCTGACTCTGAGACTTCCTGATATATAAGTGGTGATTCTTTACTAAATAGCCATCAATTATCGTCAATGAATTGATCCTGATGCTTTTCAATAACAGTACTAGAGTCTAGTAATGAGATTTGAATTTGTTCACGTTCTTTATTGCTGTTGCAAAGCCCTGGAGAGATAAAGCTATGTACCCGGGAGCCAAGAACACAAAGAGACAATCAGTAACTATGTTGGTCTACAAGATCTCTGGGCTGGGTTATGTGGAAATTGTCTTTTTCAGGAAAATGAACATTTTCAGGGAATATCCAGAGCTGGATGGAAAGACCTGGGTGAAACTTAAGATAAAAAGATGTGTAATCCACAAAATCATGTATCCTGAATCTTTTTAAAATGATAATCTGATATGCTGGTACTTTGCAAAGGGAATATTCAGCTAAAGTGACTGGGATAGAAACAAATACCTTCCTAGGATCTATAGTAACTTTTCATTTGTTGCTACTGCTTTCTATAGTTTGGAGTCTTTTTGTCTGGGATCATAACAATTTGAATGTTAGACATCAACATTCATTCAGCATCAAGTCATGCTTTTGGTTGGAGATTATTATCCTGGACAAAACTTTACCAAATGCAAATCACTACCATTACATGAATGCAAATTTATTGTGTTTGAACGTAGCTGGTTAAATCCTCTCTAATGCATCAAAAAGTATGAGTTAGGGGAGCTACTCACAGTGCAATAGCACACCTTCTCAGAGAGTTTCTTTCCTGTGAATGACTTCCTGAGTTTCTGTTGAACCTTTCTTGACTGCTAAAACAAATGAGGAAGGACTGTTTAAGACTCCTCTGGTCACATCAGTTCCCAGAATCTCCTCCTTTCCTGGACAACCACCCACCCTGTGAGCTGCAAGACACACTCCTTTTGGAAAAAATGTATGAAGAAAAAAGGTGAGAAAATCCAGGTGGTATGAATAACTTACTCCTAACACAGCCACCTATTTATTCTCACTTTGCATTCTGCTCTCTTTTATGTTTTTTTTTTTTACACTTAGTTACATTCTATTTTTTTTTAAATAAGAACAAAAGTGTACACAAGTTCTCTTGTTCAATTACAACAGTGTTTCATTGTGTATTAGTTGAAAAGAGTCTGGATTATGAACCACTGGTCCTGCCACTAATGTATTTTCAGTGTTGCACACAATGGTCTCCTCATCTTGCTTAGTAGGTTTCCTTTAGTGGGAAATGGAAACACACAATGTTTTTATTGTCATGCAGTCCTTATATTGTATGGCTGAAAAAATAAGCAGTGTAATAAGAGATCATGTGCCAAGCACTTATGATGATTTCTGCCTTGGATTTTCAAAAAATGTGTTAATCCATGGTAATCTGGTTCAATGCTTTGAAAATAATTATGTTTTTTTACAGCCCACTTTCCATCCCAGCTAGAATTGCAAATGTGTTCCACTGCATACATGCTTTTATTTTATTGCACCTGTAGGCAAATTTAAAGCAAGTAAAAAGGTATAATTAAGTTTGATTACAGTAGCTTGGTGGTATATTTGTGCCATCCAGTTCAGTATTTATAATTTTTTGTGCAGTTCTAGTGAAGTATGTTCAAGGGATAAATATAGCTTATAAGGTGCTGTGTACTCTGCTCTGGAGATTTACCTTGTTCAATTTAACAGACATGATTACAGTTTTATAGGAAAACTGGAGAGACACAGACACCTCTGGTGGGTGATTTCCCAAGACTTGAATTACTGTTCAGAGATGCTCATCTGTCTCCATTGATTATGATTCTATGATTTGATGATTATACTGATTATATAGGAAGATTATGACCTAAAATAGACTTGTCAGCTTTGTTCCCATTTTTGGGTGTCCATGACAAGGTTTTGGCTCCTCCAGGGCTAGGGCTGCACTCAGCCACTTCCAGCTGCTTTCAGTGACCCCACCACAGAACATGACTGGACTCAACAGCTGATGTGATGACATCTTGAGGAATGTGTATGTAAGAATGGGCAAAAATCCCACATAGTACGTGGGGGGGCGGGAAAAGTGTTGAGGGGGGGAAAAAAGCTCTGCTGACACCAAGGTCAGAAAAGGAGAAGGTGGAGGATGTTCTCCAGGCACTGAAGCAGATGTTTTCTGTGTCCCATGGAGGACCCACTCTGGAGCAGACTTTCTGCTGAAGGACTGCTGCCTGCGGAGAGCCCACACCTGAGAAGGGAAAAGTATGAGAGGGAAGGAGCGGCAAAGACAAATTGCTGTGTACTCACCAAACTTTCCCACCCATTCCCACTGTGCCTGTCAGGGTGGAGTGAAAGAGTCTGGAGTGAAGCTGAACATAGGAAAGGGGAAGAAATATTTTTTTAATGTTTGCTGTTGTTTTGTTCTACCCAAATCTGCTTTAATTGGCACTACATTAAAATAATTTTCCACAAGTTGAGTCTGTTCTGCAAGCAATTGTTATTGGCAAGCAATTTCCTTTTCTTTCTCATCCTATTTTCTCCTGTCCAGCAGGTAAGGGATAGCAAGTGAGCAGCTGGAGTAGGGGGTCTGACTGGCCAGGAATAACCAACCACAGTACCTGAACTTAGCAAGGAGTAATATAAGGTTAGAAGTGTAAAAAAGGAGGCATGCTAGTATCCAATTTATGAAAAGTATTTTCTCTATTGTTTTGAATTAAGAAATTTTTTTTTAACAATCTATGCCCAATACTAAGGTGTGCACTGAATCATAATATTGCTTCTGATTCAGCTACAGTTAGGAAAAAGGGCCATCCTTCACTTCCAATAAGGCATCTGTATTTTCCATTAAATGCCTTCTAATGAAGTTCCCTTGAACAACAGATATGCAACAGACCAAAGCTGTGCTGCAGGTTTTCACAGAATAATAAAGCTAGAAGGTTGTCAGTTCATCAGTGTTTTCATTTTCTTGAGGAACATGCTTCTAATTAGCAGTATATAAACATTAGTTTCAGCGTACTAGCAGAAAAACCCGAAAGTGAAGTTGTGGTGTGGCACAATCTGTCTAGAATATATACTGGCCTTGAAATTTTACAGTTGAAATAACTAAAAACTAGCCACTAATATGTAAAGATGAGTATTGTGACCATGGCCTTCACAAAACTCTGGAAGCTGAAAACCAGACTTTAGCTCTATTCTAGGTCATTGCTGCTCTCCAGATTTCCAAATATGCAGTCACTGTTTTCCTTTTGGTAATGATATATGCTCTTCTACTAATATTTGTACAAGATAAAAGGCATAGTGTCTTTGAACTGCAGTCTGTTAATGGATGCACAATTAATCTAGTCATGTTTCCTCTCCCTAACTTTTCCTGATAACCTTGATGGAACATATTGTCACTGCAGTGTTTCTGACTGTCTGCCTTGTGAAGTATGTACTGAATAATAAGTGACAGCAGCGTGCTACCTAAGATATGCTTTGCGGTATAAACACATGAGCATTGAAACAAACCTTTTAAAATGCCCTAGAAACAGTTATTTCCTTCACGTATTTGCTTTTAATTAAATATACATCCACTTATCAGAACTGCTATGATCATGATCACCCTGCTGATGGCAAGGAAATCCCTCACTGGGAGAAGTGTACCCTCGCTAATCAGTTTCTCATGGGAAAATTCCATGAGAGATTAATAGAAAATGATTTTTGCATCATGTTAAGTTTTAATAATTTCAAATATTTCATCACTCTATATTGAGATGGTCCTGAAACTTTATGGTTCTTTTCAACACCAAAGAAAAAGGGTAAACAACCATGTTATGAAGTGCCTCTTGCAAACAGTGCCACATCTGAGCTGAGCGCTTTTAACAGAATAGGTACTGGTACCTGAGCTAAAATATCTTGAATTTTCCATCAAATTTTAAACAGTGTGTACTGATACATCAGGTTGTGGAGTGATGAACAAACAGGGTTGCATGTGTTTTGCCACACCACTGATTCACTTTCTGGGAGCAGGTGAGTTTTCTTCCTGCAGTCCCTTTGTCGGCAGGGATGGAGAGTCGAAGATCCATGCTCAGTATTTCCACAAATGTTACTTTAGGTCAGCACTTTTAATGCTTGGTCTTCCCGATACCAGTTTTGTTAAGGCAATGGAAATGGGACTAACATTTGTAATATCTTACATTAGAATAACTAATCTACCTGCAGTGACATGTAGGAAGAGAAGGCTTTGTAAGAGAAGCAAACACAGATAAAACGTTTCTTAAGACAGTGTATCTTAAACTTCCATTGTAAGCAAGGGCCAGACTGACCTGTGCTACGTGCTCTCAGATTTCCAGCTGGCTTCACTCTGTTACACGGAAGTTAACAAATACTGGGCTAGTAAATTTTGTTCCTATTGCGAAATTACATTGACAGTTGTCATATGAAACAGTATGCTAAAGAACAGTCTGTGCTTCATGATATACACAAGTATATGTATTAACATAAGGTTAGAATCAGTAATAGGGTGGAGTGCTATAAAGTTCTCATTGCCAGTATACCACTTGTAAGTTACGCAGGTCATCCTGAACAAGTGGCAAAACAACTTTTACAGCAACATGAACTATTACGTATTTCAGCCATGCTGCAAAGTATATCACATCAACAGCATCAAAGAAAAAAAAATTAGCAAGCTTTTAAAGTAAAATGTTGTTATTGAAACTGTTTTTATGTGACCCTCCACCTGCAAAGTGAGTTACCTTGGTTGCCTATAAATCCCATGGATTTAGTGAACTCTTTGCCTTGGTTGCAATATGCACTTATTTAGTGCACATATTTAGTGAAACTGTAATGCTGTTTCCTTCTTTTTACATTCAGTACCTTATCTTTGTTACACAGTTTACCTTTTAAGATATATAATTATTTATCCACACCCTTAATGAAAGCGAATTCCATTTTGATTCCTCGTAAGTCAAAATTACTTTTTCTATCACACTGTTATTTGTAGTTAGGCTTTAAATTTCACTTGCTGCCTTGAGCTAAAATATATGTGAAAGGAGGTGCAAGGTCATCTATACAGGATATTAACATTCATACAAAACAGGAACAAATTCTACCTATATCATGCTATGCTTCCAGTCCTATGATACTACTAAGTCCTGCTTACACACTGTAGTTATATCAAACCTATGAAAATGTCAGGGATCACTTATTCAACCAGAGCTTTCATGGTTAACGTTGATTATACTACATCTGCTTTTAAATAAAATAAATTGGACTGTTTAAGACTCATGATCAATCCCTTTGGGACAGAAAGGGAATTAATACATTTAATTACCCTGTTATGGATTTTTTGCACTTCTTATTTAAGATATCTTGTATTACTGCAAAATATGACCATAATTTATGAACTCCACAAGAATCCTGTGAGAGAGGGACAACTTTTATTTCGTACTGCTACAGGACGATGAATATTTTCTTCTATTACCCGTTCAAGACATTTGATACCGTTTATGCCCTTTGGGGCGTGTCCAAAAGTACATTATCAACAGTAGACAGTGAATAGCAAGTCTGAGTAAGAAATAGGAACCACTTTGCGGTTTCTAATTTTATCCACCCACATCCACTCCGAATTTGTTAAGCTACTGCTGTTGCAGTAATTCCTTTCTGTTGGCACTGATGGAGGTGTACAGAAGCAAACCCAAAACCAGGATCAAGGACAAATTCACTTTCTTTACTCATTATTTGCAGCAGGAGTGTCTTCAGAACTGCTTTTGTGATAACTGGGATAGTTCTTGTAAAAGAGCTCACATATCCCCCTCAGCAAGTACATGGGTGATCCCAGAATACTAAACAGAGTCCATGTATTTGCTTTAGCAGTAATGTAATAGCACCAGTACTGGGCAGAAAATTTGGTCCTTTGTCCTTCTTAGAAAGACAGATATATCACCTTATGAAGTCGATAAGACGATTAAGTCGATTAAGACGAGAGTATCTTTAACACAGTGTATACACCAGGAACAGGCTTCCTTAAAGCCCTGGATTTCCAACAAACCAGCTGCATTGTAGGTACAGATGTATTTCATGAAGCCACAACAGCCCTGGACGTTTAAGTATGTTGATTCAGCCCATTTAGCTACCTCTGGATCTGCAGGACCTGCTCCTCTAGAGAGCTTTCTGTTCTGAGCCATTGGTCGTGGCTTCTAGTTTCACTGTTCCATTTTTTTTTTCCTCACCCTGATTAAAAAAAAGGGAAATTGTCCCTCACCTTTTAGAATTCTTTTTTTCTGTTATGGAAGTACCTCACCTATAGCCTGTATACAATTTCTTAAACAAGGATAAGGAATTGGAATTTTCTGTTGGTAATTATTTCTGGATTATTAATTACCTTGAATTATCATGTAACACTAAAATTAAAATATATTCTTAAATGTGAAACTTCAACCTTATTAGTTTACAAGAAGTATATAATGTATGGTAGTTTCTAATGATACTATTTATCTATTTATCAAAGGTAAAACCCTTATTAGGACCTTCTAATTATTAAGATGGTGTAATCAATCTTCAGTAAAATTCCCTTAGAGAGATATAAGCTTTTGGGAACACTGCTCACTGACTTTTATGAGCTTGACCAATTCTGAAATGTATAAGAAATCTCTTTTTCTCCCTATTCAAATTTGTTACCTTAACACTTTAGAAACTCTATTTGTTGATTGTTGATATGCCACTGGAGTGTTTTAATCATCTTGTAAATGCTGAGATTCCTATTCATTTTTATGCAATTCTGTCTCACAAGCAGATAATTTTGATGGTAAAGATAATTCATAAACCCATTAGAGGGCACAATCTTTTCCCCAATGTGTTTACTGTCTAAATTGTTTAGAAATACTATTCTCCTACTAATTTGCCTTTTCACCACATCACTTGGTGCTCATTCTACTCATGCTGTATATCTTGCTCTGGTTCTCTGAATGCAGATGGACTTCTTATATCTTAGGTCTATCTATATACACATTCTCTACAAGCCTTGATCTCACATGTATTTTGAAATTTTTGCATGTATTTCTTTAGGTCTGTTTTAGCTATGTCTATATTGTTGGACTGGCAATGCTACCCATCTCTGAGGAAAATGTGTGTGACTTGCAGCTCTGTGATGGGATGAAACCTGAACTTCCACGACCGTTCCTTCTTCACCTTCATTTCCATGGGAAGGCAGCCCAGGCTGGCAAATGGTGTATTCTCTAAACTGTCCCTCAGGCTGTTCAGGGCCTCCTGGCTCTTAGACACTCGTGCATTCACCCTCTCCACACTACTGATACACAGACTCGATCTCTTAGCTCACCTCCTCTCTACTTTTCTCATGTGCCACACAAGAGTCTTACTCATCTTAAGGCGCACAAAGAAAAGAAAGAGTGTCACTCTCACAAAACAATGATCCCACCTTTGAATGTGTTTCAAGCTCAAGGCAAGGTTGCTTTTTAAAAATTTACTTTACTTTGCCTAGTTGACTCTCTCAGGGCCATAGTGCAGCCCAGGATAATAGAGATACACAAAGGGAAAAAGTCCACCCTGTGTCACTGAGAGACAAGTGAAGCTTGTTTGATAGTCTTTCTCATGTGAAAAGAAAGTAACAGACTTTTTGTTCTGTCTTAGTAAATTCTGGCTAGGGAAAACAGTAGAAATAATCTGCCCTCCCTGTAGGAGATGGAAATAAAAGGACTAATTCCAAATAAAAGAGTGAATTCCTTTATCCTGGATGAATTGTGACCATAAGAATCACAGAAACATTTTTTTTGTTTTATTTTTAAGATTGTTTCAGCATGGTATCAGGTTATCCTATAGTAAACTAAACGTCTTGCTTTCAATTTCTGTTGGTTTTTTTCCCTATTACAAAACCAGACTCTATTCCTCTCATGTCACACTATTGTTCAGAGCATATCCTCATCTGTACCTGCTAGCATCTATGACAGCATTCTGCTTTTCTCCATCTCATCAACTACGTACCCTTCTGAACTTCATCAGAATGTTTTCCCTCTCTTAATATCTAGACAATTTATTCCTTATAATTTATCCAACAAATGAATGTCTTGTCTAGTCACCTCAAACTAACTCTGCAACACCTTCCTGCAATTTTTAGTGCTACATCTCTGTATTAAGATTTTTTTCTATAAAGTTGAATTGAAAGTGATACAAAGCCATATTTCTTACTCCTTGAATTTTTACAGCAAATTAAATATGAGAGTAATCTTTTAATTAAAGGTGTTTTTAATAAGGTTTTACAGAATGGGCTTCCTGCTTAGGGAAAACAGGAAACTGAAATAACTTACTTTCTAATACTCTGCTGCAAGAACTTGTGTCTTATTTTTTCTGTTGACTTAAAATCCTTACATCAGGATTTTTTTTGCAAGAACATAGTATTTGAAAGCAACACAGCAATCCTTTTCATTCATTTCCCATCAAAGAAATCCATTAATAAGAAACATGGTCAAAGTCAGAAGAGGCTGCAGAAAATGAGATTTTTTTAAAGGTTCCTGAAATGGAATTCGAGCTTTATTTTTTTTTATGGATACCTCTGGCCTGTTGAGCTCTAGAAATCTGGAAAAAAAATCAGAATTTTTCCACAATAAGTACAGATTATTTGTAGTTGAATAATAAATTTGGAGATACGAAAGGGGATTAATTTATACTTTTGTGCTACTTGGAATGAATAAAATCATTTCTACCATAGTGTTGGGCTTGTCTTCCTGGTACATATGTTTATATGAATTATATTTTCTTCAATTACAAGATTATATTGTAGGAGAGTATTTCTTAACAGAATTAAGTTATTTTAAGGCAAATAGTCTAAAGATGATGAATATTTAAGTAAATAAATGTTAAAGACAATACAAACATTTCAATTCATGGAATCAGAGAATTATAGAAACAAAGGAGCATCTGTATTGGAAAAAAACTTCCAACCATCAGTGTGATCTACTATGTCCTATCATTAAACCACGTCCTTATGTATCGTGTCCATACACCTCTGAAATACCTCCAGGGATGGGGACTCCACCATTTCCCTGCACAGCCCTTTCCTTTATTGGCCACCCTCTCCATAAAGAAATTCTTCCTTATGTTCAATGTAAACCTCCCTTTGTGCAAATTGAGAGCACTGGAATTAAACTGGAATAATCAGGAGTACTCTGGGTCCTTGCCTGTGGCAGTGGGGTTGGAACTTGATGATCCTTGGGGTCCCTTCCAGCCCAAGCCATTCTATGATTCTGTGAGTCATTCTGTGTATTTTAAAACTTTATTTATACTTCCATGCTATAGAATTTCATTCTAGATACAGCTCAATAGTAAAACCAGGAACATTATATTGCAGATTACATTCAGTAGGATATCTTGCATTACTGTACACAGATGTCTGCTAGATATCTGCAGAGCCCTTTCATTTCTACACCTACACAGTCCTTCAGAAGTGCTCCATAAAAATAAATTAAAAAAGCAGATATATTGAATGAAAATTATTAGTAAGATAGGTATCTTTACAAATAGGCATCTTTTCTACTGTTTTCACTCGCTCAGCGTTACAAATTTTAAAAACATGGGTTATAAATAGAGATGAACGATTCTGGACATACTACGAAATAAAAGACCAAAGGTTACAGCATTTCATCCACTTGCAAACTCTTTGCCATTTTATGAGCCCCTGTTGATACCTGCATTCTTTCCTACTGACAAAGTGATATACTCTTCCCACAGTGTACAGAACTCTTCAGCTTTGTCATTTATGTAAGCAAGGTTTTCTTATAAGCCATATTCTGTCAAGTTAATATACCAAATCTTTAAAGGTGGAATACAAGAACTTTTTATTACATGTCAGTGCACCTTTCCTCATACAGTGAAGAGTAACTGCAATCCATTTCCATCAAAGACTCTATATAGAAAGAAGTATTTATAGCAGCAATGTTGTTTTTGAATCAGTTTATTTTCTATAATGGCTTCATCCAAGCCCTGTACTTTTCAATAGAATTTAACTCATAGACAGAAATCTTAATTTTCTCCCTGCAAAGCATAAGTGACAGTTTCTTACGCAACAATCCCCAAAGCTTGAATGAGTGTAAATAGTTATTCAGACCTCGTTATTTGCTCCTGACTTGCTTATAATAGCTTGATGTTGTGATAATATGATTAAATGCTGAGACTTACTACAAAGCAATGGAACATACAATTGCCATGTGGTTTAGTTTGACTGCGGAATTTGGCCAGTGCTCATAATGGATGCTATTAATCAGAGACAAATGGGGATGTAAAATTGCAATAGTCAGGTAACAGGCAACTGATAATCAGACCATCAATTTTCAGGCATTAGATCAAAGAAAGATTATTATTATTATCCAATCAATTATGTTCGGTTTTAGGCTGCTCTGGCTTGACATGTAAGCGAGATCTAAACATTGCCATTCTTACCACAATTAGACCATTTAAGCTTTGTTTAAACTCTAGGTCATAAATGTCAAACCCGCCAGTTTTATGTTTTTGTTGCCCTCTTTTTTTTAAGTTCTAATAAAAAATATATATAAAAAAAGAAGTTTTGTTACTTATGTACATTAACTATATTTTATATGCAGCCCAAGAAAATTCCTCTTCAATAGTGTGTCCCAGGCAAGCCAAAAAATTTGATACCTATGTCCTAGATACTGATGAGCCCATCAGGTCCTGTGTGTACATCCAGGCCATGTTCCATCTGTATCTGGGAGGAAATTGTTGTGCAGATCTCTCCTCCATAATTTATGATTTTCACAGAAGGAATTTTATACTTTGTGTTGGAGGGGACCTTAAAGATCATCTAGTTCCAGCCCCTCTGCCATGGGCAGGGACAACTAGATCAGGTTGCTCAAAGCCCCATCCAACCTGGTTTTGAACACTTCCAGGGAGGGGGAATACACAGCTTTTCTGGGCAACCTGTTCTAGTGCCTCATGACCTTCCTTGTGAATGATTTCTTTGTAATATGTAATCTAAATCTACCCTCTTTTAGTTTAAAACCATTACCCCATGTCCTCTCATTACACTCCCTGATAGAGTCCCTCACCATCTTCATTATAGGCTCCCTTTAGGTACTGGAAAGCTGCTATAAGAAGTCCCAGAAGCCTTCTCTGCTCTGCCCTAAACAATCCCAGATTTCTCAGCTTGTCTTCATAGGAGAGGTGCTCTAGCCCTCTGATTATTCTTGCGGCCCTCCTCTAGATCTTCTCTAAAAAGTCTACTTCCCTAAGGTTGGGGGCTCTATAGCTCCACACCTGAATGCAGTACTCCAGGTGGGGCCTCATGAGAGCAGAGCAAAGGGAGGCAACCACCTCACTTGGCCTGATATGGACAAACAGGGTATGGCTGGCTTTCTGGGCTGCAGGATCATGTTCCTAGCTCTTGTTGACCTTTTCGTTCACCAGTACTCCGAAGTCCTTCTCCATAGGGCTGCTTTCAATCCACTCATTGCTTAGATTGTATTCATGTTTGGGATTTCCCCGATCCAGGCGCAGGACCTTGTACTTGGTATTGCTCAACAGCATGCTGTTTGCATGTGCCCTCTTGAGCCTGTCAAAGTGATGGTATTCCTTCCCTCCAGTGTGCTGACTGTACCATTTAGCTTGATATCATTTGCAAGCTTGCTGAGGTGCACTCAATCCCACTGTCCTTATTGCTGAAAAAGATGTTAAATAGCGCTGGTCCCAGTATTGACCCCTGAGGGACACAGGGATGGAGGCACAGAGATGTATAGTGCTCTCTGTCCCGTAGGGCAACGTTTTAATGTCTGCTGCAGAACACGCCTATCTGGAGTATGGTCCTAGCTTTAAAGATAGCCACTGTAAAAATGTTTGTTTAATGAAAATTTCAGCTAGAATGCAGTGCTCATCCTCCTGTTTATGTACTGTTAAAATTTGTGTACTCCACGTGGCGAAGGCACAGACATATGTAGAAATTTTATATGGAGTACATTAACTTGCTTTCTTTAGTTCCATTTTGCAGTGCCTCCAGAAATAGCTGACAAACCCCAGGTGTTCTCTTAATCAAACACTGAAATCTTAAGTTTGACTCAGTAGGCTAGAACATAACTGTTGTCATGGTTTTGTGATTTTCGGTTATTGGTATTCCACATCATAACATCATGTAGTGAATGTACCTGGTTCTCAGAAGAGAAGGACTACTACATTTCCCAGGGTACTTTTCTCCTCTGTTACCATTTCCGGACAGAGGGAAAAGATAAAAGCTTGCAGATCACGAGACCTTGGCCCTTTTTTTCTGCCCGTCTCTCGTCCTGGCAGCACCTCGCTCTCCAGCCGTCTTATCATCAGTAGTAGAGTAAGGCCTACCTTGATTTTGAGACATTCTCTCTCTCTGTATTGGATTTATCAGCTTAAATGGTAATTATATTGTATTATAGTGTGTTGTTTTGCATTCTGATATCTTATTTAGTAAATTAGTTTGTTTCTCCTCAAATTGTTGCCACTGTTCTTTGCTCTCAGGGCCATCTCCTTACCCTTTTTCCCTTTTCCCTTTTCCCGGGGCGTGGGCCCAGGGGTCCCCTGTCCCATTCGTCACGGAACCAGGCCAAACGCCCGTAAACCGTTGACAACTGTTTTTATGGAGATTCGGTTTCTGATCCTCTTAAATGTAAAGTAAATCTTTATCTACATTTTGAGAGTTAGATTTGGATCAAATTTGTCCCTAGATAACCCAGTTATTCACTTCATGCTTTGATATTAACCTATTAATTTTCTAATTTCGCTTGAAATAAATAATTGTTTTACCTGTTTCAAAATGTGGAAGTTTTTCTTTTTTTTCTTTTCTTTTCCAAAGGCATGTAAATTTAACTGTATTTCTTTCTTTCTTTAGTAAGCCCCGAGTATATACCAGATGGGAAGTGACAGATCTGCATATCTCTCTATAATTCCAACATCTCTAAGTCTTTTTATAAAACACAAATCCATACTTATAAGGGCCTCCGAAACAAAAATATACACACTTTAGGCAAAATATTTACAGTTTCCTTATCCACATAACAACCATTTCACAGATCCCAAAATATTAATTTTCAATGTTGAACTTCTTTTTACGGTCGATCCACTCTCTTTCAAAGCTGTTCAGTTTATACAACAAGTAAATTACTTTTCCATAATTGCTGTAATTACAGTCCTCCTCATGTGCTCACGCTTGTCTCAGAACTGTGCTAGTGTTGAACATTCTGGTAACAGAGAACCTCATGTTTATTTAGGAGATAACACAGATCACTGTTAACTAAAATATCTATTTGAGATGCTGTCTGCAGTTTCCGTTACGTGAAATCACTGAGGTTTAAAAGGCTGTAGCAATGTATCAGCAATACAGACAGCTTTTAAAGGTAACATATAGCTCAGTGAAACTTTAATGCATTAAAAGTTCCTATTAAAAATCAGGGTGAAACCATGGCTTTATTATGTAAAGGGATAATACACTAATAACGAAGAAGTATGCAATCCTACTGAATGACCTAGGAAATTCCCATTTCTTGCTTGGCCATCTCTGAAGTGATGATTATTGTAAAGTTTAAGGATTGCACCTTGTGTACTTTAACAAGAATTATATTTTATTGTCCATATTTAAATTTTATCAAAAGTGGTATTTCATTTGCACAAACTCTTCTAATTATGTTCTAGTTCTTGCTAGTATCTATACAAAAAGCAATCCAGTAATTTAAAACACAGCTGTAAAGAAATAATGTTTCATTATCTCAAATGCTCATAATCTGGAAGATGGAATGCATTTCTTCTTTAATAATAACTTTTTTCTTTTTTTTTTTTTTAGTATTTGATCATAGTTTTCATCCTCTATTCCTTTTGCAGTGCCTTCCCTTAATTTTACTGTCAGTGCTGATTGCCCAGACCTGCTATTGTAGTTCTGACTTCTTTATTAACACATCTCAAAAAAAAAAAGAGGAGGACTCTTAACATAATTTTCAGATAAGATGAAGCAGTCTTTCTCAAAGCTTTCTGAAAAGTTGCCCTGTATTCATAACTACTCACATTTTCTTACAGATACAATGACAAACATACATTAAATATGGCATTACTTTCAGAATCCAGATTAAAGCTGACCTCTTGTAATACTCTGACACATTTACTGCAAGGTACCACCCAGACTTTGTCTGTGCTTCATATTTCATTACTCTTTCTGTCTAATGCCATCTTTGCCAATTTTTCCACTGTGTTAACAATAGTTATGCTGGAGCCTTCTTAAATAGAGTTTTGCCATCTTTCTCATGTTTCCTACATAACTCTGCTTAGCAGCTCGCTATTCAAAATCACACGAGATAATATTCCCATCATTTTGATTGCGTTTTTACTCACCTATTTCTTCACGATTTCCTGTTCATAAAAATATTTAACTCTGTAAATCATTTTGGTCCATTGCATATAAGGGGATGCAGTATACATCAAAGAAGCATCCATTAGTATGGTAGTGTGAGATGTCTTTAATTAGATCAGTTGGAAATTAAAATAAAGGAAAATCACAATTTCTTCATACTAGTGTATGAAACAGATTAAAAAATAGAAAATTATACATAATAAATTTCCTCTTTTGTATAAGAAATCCTGAGAACCAGGAAATATCTAACAAACATTAAAACTAGAATGATAAGCTCATGTTTTTGGCAAGTGTATAAAGTAATCGACAGCTTGTTTCCTTTAAGGAGGTATATGCTTTTTCATCATTGTGCTGCATATAACTCTAATGAGGAACTGAAAGCAGGCACTTAAGCCGGAGTTACAGTTAGGAGCTGGCCTTTAAAAGGACAGGGAGAGACCTTATTTCGCAATGGCTATAGCATGTATTGGATGATGATCCAGTTAAACAAGAAACCAAGACAACAAAGTAATCATTTGGAAAACTAACCCAGTAAAAAAATAAAAGGGAAAAATTGTTTGGAGGGATTCTTTCATTCTTGGGCAGGTCCTGTTCACAACAACCTCCTATCAGCATCAAAGTGCAAGAGGAAGGAGTCAATGCAAATATGCAGCCAGAAGAGGTCATAATACTAGAGAAAGTGAGGAGATCCTTTTTCACAGTAGCGATGACCTCAGCCATCTCATGTAAAGTTATGATTATGATTTGCATTTCTACTTGAGTTGAACACTCCTTGAGCTGATGCTGATCACTAAACTGGCTGACAAATCTGAACAATTTTTTCATGCATATTTATTTTTATATTAGTTTATTAGGCTGATTCAAGATTGGAGAGATGATCAGGAGAAGGAAACTAGAAGGAGCAATAGCTGGGAATGGGTTCACTGCATTTGGTAGCGTTTGTATCTTAGACCATCTCAGGATGCTTCTTCACTTTAGGGATTTTACTGCTAAATCTATGGATGCAGACTAAATCCTCATTCCACTTATTCCATCTTATCCTGAATTATTTCCTTTGGCTATAAGTTGGCATATGTGTTAATTCAGGTAGTTAAGGCAGCAGAAAGGCTGTCCCAGCCTTGTGGTTGGTTTAGCTTCCTTGGCTAAAAGGAGCTTGATTTTGCAGAGCTTGTTCATGAAGGTTACCCACAGCTTCATCTCTCTGCAAAATCAAGCTCAGTTAGGAAATCACACTGGTGTTTCTACCAACACCACTGGCCTAGGGGGCTCTTTTTCTCTCCCTCCCTATGTTCTTCTCCTGCAAGATCTCACAGTTCATTCCCTCCATGCTGCCTGTTCTTGCTCCTCGTGCAGGAACACAAGAGAAGGGAACAGCTGAAGAGACAGTGGTACAAACACACACAGCTGGCTGCCATCACCGCCTTACCCATCTTAAGCAGGATAGGTGCCAAGATAGAGATTCCCAAATCTAGCTTGCTCAGATACTGCCTTCATAGGGCTAAAGGTGTTTTCTGTCACACCTTCCCACTCTGTGCCAGACCATATGCTTAGGAGAAAACATGGCATAGGCCCCAAATCCTCCTCCCATACCAGACAGTAGTAATAGCAGTGACAGATCCTTGCTCCTTCAGATGGGAGGACCTGCAAGAGGAGGCTTTCAGGCTCTGCTTACCTCATCTAGGGTAGAGGAGATCAGCTGTTAGTTTGGGGGTATAATGTTTACTCTTGAATGTCAAAAGTGACTGGATACCTCACTACCATGATTCATTGAGAGGCCTCTGGCTTGGGCTTTTGCAGTGGTGAAGAAAAAGTTTTAAAAGGTTTTTGTTGTTGTTATAAGCTAACTAACCAAAGGAAACTAGAACATAGAACACAGACGTCTGTGTTGTTTCATTGTTTATATAAGTATACTAGCTCATAACACATGCCCTCCCTTGTGGTGCATGAACACAAGATCATAGAGAGAGAGCAAATCTGAAAACAAATAGAAATAAACTAACAATCATAACAATTAAGAAAAAGAAGAAGAAGAAAAGAAAAAAAGAAAGAAAAAGTGCATTAGCTTTCACAGAGATAGCCCTCTGGCCCTTGCTAATTCTCTAGTACAGAGAGAGGAACATGGAGCAGTGCAAGAATGCGTGTCTGGCATCGCTATTTTCTGAAGTAGCATCAGCCTAGGTCAACTTGGATCAGCTAATAATGTAGACAAACCTTCAGGCAACATTCAGAATTCTGCATAAAAGCATAAAAAATGCACTGATACTCCAAAGGCTGGGTGCAGTCTGCATTGGTCAGCAGCTGCTCAGAGCCCATGAGATCTGCATTGTTTGCTTCCAATGTTCTTATGGATCATTGCTACATATATTACATACACAGTGAGTCTCTGCAGAGAAACAAATAATTTCAGCTGTCTAAAGCTAGAGCTCCCTAAAGGCACAATTCACCACGTTTATGTGAAATTGCAGATAGTCACGATAACTTCTCTGAATGTATGTTGAAATCTAAAAATTATAGCCTTAAAAACTGGGAATTGAATAAGCCATTTTCAGATTGAAAGTCAGTAATGGAGAGATAGAATCTGAATCATTCTGGGAATTTTGCGATATCTTAGTAGATGTTTATGAGTATATAAGCCCTAAACTGTGATAATTAATATCTTTTCAGGTTTATACCTGCAGGAATTGTACATATTGGAAATCAAACACATTAAGACTTGCCATTCCTTCTTGCTTGTGTATTTCTTTTCTTTAAAAAGGCAATTAACCCATTCCTTGTCTCTAGCTACACTAAAGTGTGGTATCTTTTCTGGGAACATCCAATCTAGCTTCACAGGTATAGATAGAAGTGGCTAGGGCCATCACAAGAATTACAAGACTCACTTGGGAGCCCAGGGAAATCTATACACAGAAAAGTCTAGGCTCAATTCTGTGCTGCTATTTTTATATTGTAATTAGTATGTAAAGCAGATATTAGTACCTAAACTAAATAAAGCTTGGGTTGAACCCCAGCTGCAGTAAGAAGGTGTTCAGTGTCTTACCCTGTGTCTTACTTCTCATTTAGTGATACTTTTTTTTGTGTGACCTGAATTGCCAACCAAAACAGGCTCTCCAACCCTTCTCCAACATGCTGTTATGGGAATAGATATCCACTGGTAAAAGCTGCTTTCACTAGGCACACAGTCCTTCATTTAATAATGAGATTTAAGCTTATTCAAATAGTGGGAAGGGATGTGTAGGTCATCACAATGCTTGTAGCTGCCCCAGATGATGGCAATTCACCCCATAATTCACTGCAATAATTAGGAAATGGTTTGTCTTAATTTAGAACAAATACGTGTAAGATAAGCCAAGAAATCTCACCAAGACCCATGAATGGAAAAGGAATCTAGTAAGAGTCAAATATGAATTTGTCAGGGATCTGTTTACATTCAGACAATGTTAATCAAGGTGCTGCATCTAGGTAACTGATCATCCACACTAACTCAATGAATGCTGCAAAAATTTTCTAGTTTACATATCAGGAAAACAGGAGGAAAACTGTTGTTCTGATGGTCAAGTAAAGAAAAAACTGTGATTCTCAAAGGCATGTTTTTAATCTCTACATTTTTACCTAACTCACCAAAAGGTGATATATGCCTTTACAGATTGCTGAATAATAATTTCTTTCAAATAGTAGCATTACAAAAGATGTTTTGTTTGGGATTGTGCCCACTCATATTCTTAGCACTTCTCTAAAACCTATGAAGCCATTTTCTCAATTTCTCCCCAAAGAAACAAACTGCAGCTGCCATTCTTCGAACAGCAGCTTATTGCCTCTGCTTAAATACAGCTTTTTTAGATTAAGAAAGTTAAAATGTTTTAAATTCTGTTTATTAACATATTTCCTAATGTGTTCCTTGGAACTCACAGCACATCCCCTTTCAGTCAACAAATAAGAATGATAAATAAAATGAATGTATGCATATAACTTGGAATAGCACAACTCTATGCCTTTTGTCTTACTGTTCACATACAATACTAACTTCTCAAATTTTGTCTCTTATGAAGTCACAATAATATGGACTTGGTGGCCTTGTTTTATATCCTTCAGCAAAATTATAGTTAAATAAGATTCAAACATAAGGAATTTGCTCTCTTATCTGTATTTGTTTAAATTAAGAGTCTGATGAATAACCAGAACTTTTTACAGATGAATAGCTATGGAATTCAGGCTGAAATGAAAGAAATTCAATAGCTACCCAGTTTCCACTGAAGATAGTGGCATTTTAAAAATAACTCGTTGGCCATGAATCCCACCTCTTCTTCAAGAAATTCTATGTCAATATAATAGATATTTATTCAATAGAATTCCAGTAAAAAGTAATGGAAAGCAGAGTGCAAATTCAGTAAGTACTAGTTCTATCCAATTTTTACTTTTTATTTTAAACAGTATATTTCTATAAGTATTGAAATGTAGTTAGGATTAGGGGAAAAGCTAATTATGTTTTCGTGTTCGCATTAGGGATCTTCAGTGCTTGGAATAATACTTCTATGCCTGAAGATCTTTCAGCTTACCCTGAGCTAAAGTGATTTTTTTTTTTTTTTTCAGAAAATCTGTCCTTTTCTCCTCAAAAAAGC
The DNA here is from genome assembly GCF_002078875.1 of Numida meleagris. NCBI lineage: Eukaryota > Metazoa > Chordata > Aves > Galliformes > Numididae > Numida > Numida meleagris. The sequence continues at coordinate 144,437,527 of NC_034409.1, forward strand.
CTCTGCTGAAAACCAGCAAACTGGAGATCTCTGTCTCTTATCTCTTTTATAGCAGCGCAGCCCATACATGTAGGATATATTAAGAGGCAGCTTTTCCAAGAAAAAGATCTTATAGTATCATATACAAATGGACTAATATACATATTAATTACTATAACAAAATTCTTTTTATAGTATTCCTGAATGTCTCAAACTTTGTGTAGGTTTGTAGACTAGCATTCAAAATTTGATCAAAAAATGACTTCTGAGACACAGATTTTGCAACCAAGTTCAAAGTGAGGTAAAAAGAGATTATTCTTCATAAAATCCTTATTATTTTCATTGATAATAAATGCAGTATTCTTCAGTTTCAACAGTTATTTCAGAGGGCCCCAGAGGTGAAAGCTGCAACCAAATAGGATGCTTTTAGAAAAATGAGCAAAGAATTGTGGCAAGTAGAAGCACATTTCCTATGGCATTGGAAAGATATAATACAAGACTCCTACATGCCTGTGCATAAAAGCATATATATAAGCATATAGATAAGCGCATACATATATATATATAAATATATGTTCATATATATGAATATATAAACATATATCTAAACATATGCATATATACTTTGCATATTTATGTGGAACATTGAAAATCTAAAAGGTGAACACAACTGGAAAGAAACTGTAAACAACAACAACAAAACTTTGTATAATGGCACCAGCTGGAAAAAGCTGCTGGGAAAAAATAAAATCTGTAACCTGTTGTTTTGTTGTTAGCTTGTTTATTCCTCAGAAAGTGATTGTTATATGTACCTGATGGCTTATTTCCCCATAAATAGTTGCTGCCTAAAAGTCATGCCTGATAGCCAGTTTGTCTTGAACAATATCAACAAAGTAGGCTGGAAAAAGAGCGTGGCCAGAAGGTCAAAAGAGGTGATCCTCCCCCTCTACTCTGCCCTGGTGAGGCCACATTCAGACTGCTGTTTCCAGTTCTGGGCTCCCCAGTTCAAAAAGACAGGGATCTCCTAGAAGGAGTCCAGTGGAGGGCCACAAAGATTATAGGGCCTGGAGCATCTCCTGGAAAGGCTGAGTAATGCGGGTCTGTTCAGCCTGGGGAAAAGAAGACTGAGAGGAGATCAGATAAATGTTTATAAGTATCTGAAGGGAGGTGGGACGGAAATGGATGAGGCCAGGCTCTTCTCAGCGGTGTGTAGTGACAGGACAAGGAGTAACAGCCTAAAACTTGAACATAGGAAGTTCCATACAAACATGTGGAAGAACCTCTTTGTGGTAAGGCTGACAAAGCACTGGAAAAGACTGCCCAGAGATGTTATGGAGTCTTTTATGGAGATTTTATGGAGATATTCAAGACCTGTCTGGATGCCTACCCGTGTGATCTAATGTAGGGAACCTCTTGAGGTCCCTTCCAACCCCTGCAATTCTGTGATTCTGGGAACGGAAGCACCTTCATCTAAAATGAATCTGGGATAATGACTGGGTTTAATATTGCCAAGTTTCAAATATAAGTGAGTTAGACCTGAAACATTATGCAATCCTATACCCTCACCCTACCCAGTGGACTTAAATCTGCAACTCTACTGTTGTAAAGGGAGACAAAACTCCCCAAAGTTTAGCAGGGATGCTTTTCTCTGCCTGAACTGAATGGGGAGCTTGAAAGTGGTGTCACAGAATGAAGAATAAGCATTTGCTTTCCTCCTCAGTTGGTAACAAATAAATTGACAAAATGAATTTGCTTGGGAAAAATTTTTTGAAAGATACATTCAAAATCAGTGGAATTAGGTATGTGTTGTTTACTGCCAGATTACCATTACTAGATTATTTGTAACACCTAAAATTCTGCCATGCTATCTCTCATAATTTCAAACTGCGTAAGCATTTATTAAGCTTTTATTAAACTTGCATAGAAAAGTTTCATCACAACTGAATGTCGAAGAGGCTTCTTAAAATCTACTGACATATTATTACCATAGTTTTGCATCCTACTATTTTTTTAATATTAATTTAAATATACAATCTTCAAAATACTCATCCGTCAGATGACTCAGTTTTATATGTATTTTTCTGGCATCAGCATTTGAACAACCCAAGCCTAACATGCACTTATATCAATAAAAGATTGAGAGAGATTTTAAGAATATATTATTCATATATGGAGAAGACAGTCAAACTAAATATTATGAAAGTACTTATAACTCTAATAATTTAAATGTGATTTATCTGAGTGCAGTCAACCTACTGAAATGAGAATGTCAGTCATTAATATCTGGAATAGAGGATTTCTGTATTACGAAAATGTGCTTTTAGCCATCAGCATAACTTGGAGCAGACATCTCTCATGCCTCCCACAGAAAGGTTTTTGTGACAGAAAATGTATCACAATAAAGTAGAAATGAACAAAACCATTTCATTTGAAGCTAAGTAAAAAATGCAGTATGAAAGGGAGAACCTGGTTGAGAGTACATTTCCAGCACTGCAGATAGCAGTTTCAAGTAACAAAATATTCATAGACTCATTTTTAGTTTGTTATGAGAAATACATAACCCCCTTTTTTTAAGTGTATGAATGAAATCATAGCTATCACAAACCATACCTATGAGCACCAGAACTGTCACTCTTAATTTCCAATGGTAAATAATAAACAGTATCCTGTTTAGCAGCTTTCTTTAATCAATGTAAAATAAGGATGCTGAAGTATAACTAAATGTGGGTATGATTCTACATGTTCTATTAGAACGGTGAAATCTACTGGGAGATTTTTTGTATCATTTCATCTATAAACATCAAGTTATCTAGTGTTGAGTGCTCCTTGCTTTATTGGCTCATGCTCAAGAGACTTCTGGGCTTTTTGGCACTATTCCTTTTACTATCTATGGTACATCATTCGGTTTAGTGATTGTTTTTCCTCTCATCCTACAGTTAAGCTAAGTGCAAGATACTGATATAACCTACCCACTGAAAATGAATACTGACCTTCATCTCATTTCACAGTGTTACAGTGAGTTGCAAAGCTTGGCTGAAAAATTTGATTCTCTTTTGAGGTCAGTAATAAATATCCAGTGGAACTGAAATTTCATTCTTTATTTTTCAAGCTGCTACTTTTTCCTACATAGTTATCTGTATTTTAAGAGTTAACAAGACAAGACAGATAGAAAGGCTCTTTACCGATGCTGCAAACTGAAGTGTGATATTACAAAGGTGAGTTACTACTGACATGGAAAGTTCAGTATATGCTTCTGGAGGCTAAATGAAAAATGCATGTCATGGGAGTTTACGCTCCCATAGGTTAACTTGCAATATAAATGACATTAAGGGGTGTTGAATGCTATATTACAGGGCAAATGACACTGAGTAACACAGAGAAATACGAAATACAAGAGCTGAGTTTTTCATATTACTGTCACATTGCCTTCTAAATGCATCAGAATGCATTCAGATTTCACCACTGCAAAAAATGCTCAAATAATTTTGGCCGTATCAGCTCTCTAATGTCACCCTGGCACAAACTAGCTCTCCTGACTACAGAAATGGTAAGACTTTTTGTCAGTAAAGCAGAAAGAAAGTAGGAAAAATCTTTCCTGACCAATAAATATATCAGGAAAAGAATCTTTAAAAGAAGAAGTGGAGGGTAGACTGCAAGAGGGGAGTTCATGGGATCCTTACCAGAAAGAAAAAATGTTTTCCTGAATGCTGCTTCAGTAAAATTCTGATCTGTCTGATGGTTCTGAGATTTTGCTCCACTAAATCTGGCACTGATACAGGATACTTTGTAGATATCTTCCTAGTAGTCTCTTGCCAAGTCATGAGAAATTTATAGCTCAGTTAAGGACCTTCCACTCTTTCTGGAGTCTAAAGAATGGTGACTGAGTGTAACCTGTGCCCTGATATATCTATACATCTTCATTAGAAAAGAAATGAACATTTTGTTTACACTGGGGAGCATATGTACTTAGTATAATATCCACATAAAATTAAATATTTGAGTGGCTTTTGCCATATTGCTAATAAGGTTTAGAGCTTTTGGCAATATACAATCATTTATTTATGGCTCAGAAAAGACCTGTATAAGCAATTCAACGTTAAGAAATGTAATAATTTAGACTACTAGATTTTACAAGAACCTAAAATCAAAACTAGAGTTTGTTTACAGATTTGCATTCTTTCTGGACTGAGTTTTCATTCTTTCAGTACTGTCATGTTGAAACTTACTCAACTTCAAGGACTAGAATAAGATAAAGAAACGATATTAAGAAAACCCCAAATGTCTGACGAATGGTGTCTGGCAGACTACCCACAGCCCCAGATTTCTCTCTCTCTCTTTTTTTTTTAAATAGTTCATGTACAGGACTTGCATTTTTATAATGGAGACATTCAGGCAGGTTGCTAACACTACTTTGTTTCTGATTTTCAGAAAGATGTATGTTCATTATCCTGTTAAGGATAAGATTGTAGAAAAATATCAGACATTATCACAAACAGATTACCCTTCATCATGTAAAGGCAATGGCCCAAAATTACAATACAAAGTAAGTTAATGACAATTTTGCTTTGATATCAAAGAGGTAAGGGATTTGCACACATCATCTACTGCTGCTATCATAGAATAACCTCAGTTAAGCATTTTCAAATATTTACAGGGTTTTTGGTAGGAGGAAGGTAGGGAATTTTCTTGCTGTGAAACAAATACGCTCTGAGTTATACTCGTCGATCCATGACATTTACTTTAAGAATGGGGAACACAATCTGATGTTTGTTTCTAATATGGAGCTTATTCTAATATGGAGCTAAGAGAATCTGAAATAGTTGGTAAATCAATCTGGCAGAGAAAACAGATGATAATTTAAAATATGATTTCATACTTTTTAGTTCTTTTTTCAGTATTTGGAAATTGATTAATATTTGTGCAGCTTTCACAAAATAGATGACCAGTAATAATTTCTACCCATAAATGCAGGTTCCAAGGCTAAATATTTTAGAAAACCTAGTCGGTGATACAGTGCAACAAAAGATTGTTCCCAGCTGTATGATCTTAAGCTCAGCTGAATACAAGCAGACATAAAATGCAGAAGAATGGATGTGGAGACAAAAATTGTAATAATATCTTTGGTATTTTTTGGGCAAATTATTGCTTAGTCTTCCCTTGAAAATATTAGTGTTTGCAGAATGTAAAATTCAGTTAATATGTAATTCATCAATACTGCCTCATTCAAATATTGATGTAAACAAAGATATATTTATGAAGATAACATAATTAATCAAGCTTCCCAGGGTAATATGTTTTTCACTCAGTTAAGTGTAACAAAAGCAGCAATGCTCAAACAAATTAAATGAGTATTTGTCTCCTCTCACTTGTAGCTTTTAAAATAAATTTGGTTATTGTAATTGTTTGTATTTTGTATTGTAATTTGTATTGTAATTGTAATTTGGTATTGGAAATTGTTCAAAGTAATACCTTCTTGCTTTAGGAGTTAACTAAATGTCTCTTTTATTGAATTTCTATTTTTTTTAAATATAATTCTGTTTCAGAAAAAATATCCCAAATTGTATCTTTCAATAATTATCTATAAACTAGAAAGAATGTGTTCTACTCCCCTACATAATTATTTAAACAGTTGTTCCTTCTTTACTTGCCAAAGAGGAATGAAAACTACTTGCCCAAAACACAGGCTATGAGAAGGGAAGGAATGAGGTATGCAAATAGATTGTTTATCCAGATATGTTTACATACAAGATGGGTATCAGCTGCAGTTTGGATACGGTGCTTTAATTTGGCCAACTACAGCTTGAAACAACAGTTTTTCAGTTCTGTATTTTAATTCAATCCTAAATTATACTTGCATATGCTATCTTCAAGCAGTTTAAATTCAGGACTATGACTCTTGCTTTCATCCTGCAAGTCCTCCATGCAGAGAACTATAAAGACTTTTTAAAATATTGCTTCACAGCTACTAAAAAGAATAATCTCTTTTGTAAATATTTTGCTTTTGCAGAAAAGGGGGAAAAAGTCCTACATTCATTAGTTGCTTTTATATTCCTTGAAAATAAAACAGCTGCATTGAAGTACCTCTTTCTGATAACTGAACCTTAAGAGCATGGTCACGTTCTGGAGTCTAGATGTGCACCCCATTCACTCCCTCATTTCAAATGCCCCATCAAGAGGCTGAGTTTCTCAAATCCCTAGAACCAGAAGGGAAAACAAACAGGTATGAGGCACAACATTTCCCAGCTGGTCCCTGGCCTATGAGATGGGAAAATCAGCACAACAAAGTGTCTGAGGGATGCCCCTATAGATAAACAGATATGTAGCCCTGTGTGAGCATATTTAACTGCAATTACTCTACAGAAGAAAATACTGTTAATATACACAGTAATAGAAAGAGCAGTACTGTTTATTGTGGTCCTGGAAGCAAGAATTCCCCTCAGACAATACTGCTATGGACTTGGAAGAGTACAAAATAATGATGTTTGTATCACACAGTATTCGGCTAATTAAGAGTGAACATATTTTACATCCCCTTCGTAAAGATGTCTCACATAACATCACTATGTTCATTCAGAGCCTTTTGAAGGGCACTGGCAAAACAGCTTCCCCAGCACTTCTCCTGAATGTAAACACAGGAATTCACTGTTCCATGCAACCTCCAAGTGGAGCGTATGTGCACTACCCAGTCACTTCCCTTTAATGTGGAGGAGTTGAAGATAAGGAATGAAAATGGAACTAAAATGTCATCATTTGTGTCTGACAGTGTTTCTGTAAAATCTTTTAAACTATTTTTTGATAGTTCTGATCTGCACTATTTTTTTCCAAATGATATTTCTGCCATAGAACATAAATGCTGCAGCCAACTTAGGGCTCCCTTGTGCCTGGTGTAAATGCCGAGTATGTGGCTTTAATTCCACTTCAAGCTTGAGAAGCTTTTCTCACTAATGCAGACATCACACAATTCAGGCGTATTGCACGTGGGTAGCAAAGTCAGAATGCTGGAACTGCCAGATTTGATCCTGTATTCGTAACTGGCATGATGATGGGTGATGTCTTTCACACACAGTAATATATTTCTATCCTTTAACATAAGGTGGCATAATCATTCAGTACAGTCCATTTCTGTAAGTTTAGTTAAAGCTAGGGAGCCAAATTAGTTTGCTGCTATCCTTAAACTAATCATCTGCATCTTCAGATATCCACAGCCTCTTGTCAGCAGTCAGTTTTTGAGAGTTACTCTGAGTGATGCCATTAGCATCCCTCCAGGATGTGTCCTCCTAGTAAAGAGCTACCGATGGTGCCAACAAGCAGCAGGATCAAGACAGATGAGCCCCAGCTCTCCTGAAGCTGCAACTGGAGCAGACAATCCCCTTAGTCACACCGGAGGGAACCTCCTTCTTTAGCGACACGTCCTAAAGCAAATGTACATGGCACTGGATGCTGTGAGCTGCTTGCAGGAAACTGTATTGTCTCAGTGGGGAAGTTCAGAGGTTTAGCAGGGTAAGTAGAGTTTAAGAAGTAGGCAAGTGTTGATGCCATTTGCATGCTGCTGGCGGTCCCAAAACTTCAGAGGGCTGCTCTCAGACTGAATTCATTACCATCTGAGAAATTCCATGCCCAGCTTGTCTATCCTTTATATTTCTGAGTGAAGAGAAACAACAGAGAAAAAGAAAACAGTTTCTCGCTCCTGTGCATTATTTTGCTCAGTGAATAATGGTACTCCCTTTATTTCAGGGATACTCCTATGTAATCTGCCTAAGCACTAGCCATAGGCAGTGACTCCATAAAAACAGGGAAAATATGGAATCATGGAGACTGGTGCTTAGTAGAGGATCTTAAAATGATAATACTGTAATCTTTTAATTAGATATCATCAAGTTGGGCTCACTGTTTACCTATATATTTTTATCCTGAACTGTCATAACTGCTTCATGATGTTAAAACTTTTATCAGCACTGCTAATTCCTTTTGGTAGGGCTGCTTATGCATTGTGGAGATTATTGGGCTTGAAGGAAACTTCTTCTGATAGAGAACATTAGACTTGTATCTACAAATCTGGTTGTTCCCAACTTTTAAAGCAACCTCATTTTCAGTGGTAACATACAACAGTGCTCTACCAGTTTTCCCTTGTTTTTGGGAAAGATAAGCTAAGGTGGGAAAAAAATAGAAACTACAGATTCAATTATTTTTCATTTATAGTTGGGATTGAGCTTCAGAACCTTGGCAGACATCCACCATAATTTGCCTTTTCAACTAAGGGAGTGGTGGTCAGTGTATAACAATAGCTGGTGTAGTATACATGGACGGAGAATTAAAGAAAATATTAGAGGCACTACAGTTTCTCTAAGAAATGGGAAAAATGGGAAGAAAAGATTATTAATTATTGAGTTAAGATAATTTTCCTTATTCTTATTCTGATGGGTGGAAAGGATGATTTCACTAGAGGTTTCACATTGCACTTCATTCAGGAAGAAAGCAGAAAAGGAGGATTTTATCTTAAACAATTCAGTGTTAATAAGCTGACAGTGACTGAAAGTAAGGCTTGATAGATTTATATTGTCGGCTGCTTTAATTATGAACGTTACTAGTTTTCATAAAAAATTTTAATGTTTGTTTTTAAGTATTCACTCCATGTCCAGAGAACAAAAATGCAAGAATTTCTACCAGAAACTCTGAATTTGGAGTAGTGGCACTCTAGGGCTGCAGGAATCTTCTGCAAGGCATTAATAGAGGGAAGGATACCACTTATTTTTTTCTCCCTGTGTCCTTGAGAGAAGCTAACATATAATAAATATCACAGCATACTTTCATACAGTGATTACAGAGGAGGCCGTCAGAGAGAAGAAATCTAAGTGCCAGGTAACCAGGGTTGCTAACATCTTTTTTTTCAGTTCTCACTTACCATGATCAAGCAGGAGCAAGAATTTTTCCTAATGATTTTTTTTTCATGAACCAAAGTGACTCTCAAATAGCACAATAATGAACCAGTAACAAGAAACAGATCTGGGTGGTCTTTTGAAGCTTTAATAGGGAAATATTTATCTTCGTGCTTGCACATGGAATGGAGAAAACACACAGTCCTGAGGGCTTTTGCAAGCAGTAAATAAAACTGATTGCATATTTTCATCACTCTAAAGCTTTCATTAGGAGTAAGTAGTTAAGGTTTTGATGGGGAGTTTTACTTAAAATGATTGAATTGCTATAACCAAGATTGCATGGAACGCTCAATCTCAAGAGGTCTCCTAAGGTAAGTGTCTGAGTCATACCAATGGGAAGAAAACAGAGGGATTCCTAAAGCACAGCAATGAATACGTTTATTAGAAGTGCAGAGCTGCAGCACTGATGGTAAGTGAAATATCTTTAAGACTGGCAGGAGAAGCTTTTGCTGAAACCTTGCAGATATGATTTTCTCCTGTGGCTGAAGTAACCAGCCAGACACTGGCAGTAAGAGGCAGCTCTGGCTCTCGGAGCTGGATGCCGGCTTTGCTGGCCTTGAAAGCTAGAAATTGAGCACATCACAGCCTGCTCTGCCTTGCTACACTACAGAGCTTTTAAAATATTGAATATGCCATTAACAAAGACACTTGCTCTCCAGCTGTGACCGTGACCAAGTGCAGGTGCCCCTTGGCTCCTATTCGTGGACAAAGATGTGGCCCTGAGCCTTGCTCTGGGAAGTCAGAATCACAGCACCTCTGTGTTACAGCACAGCTCCTGAAGGGCTTAGACCAATGTCCTTCCTTCTAAACACAGGACCAAAGTCAAGCATGCCTGATTTACTGTTGTATGGTTCTATAAAAAAAAAAATTTACTTGTAATTTCTGCTGCTATAAATAGCCACGTGGTGACAAACCTCCATGGACTGCAGCAAAGCAAACATGATCTACTAGGCATTACACTAGTGTACACTGCCACTAAATGCAGCAACAGCATTTGTAATTTATTTCAGATGTCCACAACAGAAGCCCAAGTTCAGTCACTGCTGTGATTAAAGGAGTTACCTGGATTTTTACCCTTTTGCTGTGCTGAATTACATAAGGCGAATCATATTTGGCTCACAATCTTGCTTGGCACTCAGGTTTATCATCATCTACATTTTTGTCTCAAAAAAGAAGAAAGCGAAACCCTCTTCTGCTTGTGAAAGGAATCCAGCAGAAAGCAAATGGTTTATGGCTGCTCTGCCATTCTGAGTCATCACTGACTCAGTTGATGCAGATTCCCACATACATGGAAATCACCTTTCTGCAGATGTTGCTTCTGAAACTGAATGAGGGCTCCAATGGAAAGTGTGGTGCCCACTAAGGGGAGCTAATTCCTCAGCTACATAAGGCACAGAGAAGTTGAAGGCAATCAGGTGATCAACTATAGAGGAAGACAGAAATGGGGGCTGAAAAACAGGGCTGCTGGTGAAGGGGAGTAACAGCCTTGCTAAAATTGAGCTTAATTCCCTGAGATAGGTAGATTTTAAATCTTTGTAAGTGAAAATAGCTTCCTCTTCATCTCTTTTGTGTTTCTGTGATGGAATGAACACTGGGATCCTTGGTCCTTGTCATTGTTAATTGCTATAGCTCCATGGAGAGAAGCATAATTTTGACTGTATCTGTTGGGCCATGAGACCTAGAGAAAATCCACTTTCTCCCATTCCATGGAATCAGTCAGCTCCTGCCCTGAAGCAATCTCCTTCCTCAACAGTGCATTTCCTCTTCTCATCCTTTTTAGCTTTCCTTGGCTAACTTTGCCTGAGACTGGTTTAATGGACATTATGAGGGACGGATAGCTCACAGGCAAAACGTCAGAAACAAGCTTTGTCAAAATCCATATTTTTGAAGTAAATGTGGTTGATTTACCTCTTAAATACTGTAGATAGATACCTGGAAGTAGCAATGAATCATTACAGTTTTATAATTATAGTTATTAATGCCTATATCTTCGTTTCTTAGGCAAAATTCTGATTTTCATAGGAATTCTGCTTGAACAGGATGTGCAACATTTGTCTTTTATTGTGCAATAACAAAAACAACAAAATACAAAAGCCTGTAGTGAAATGTTATACAGAAAGTACACAGACCTTAAGGTGACACAAATAGGAAAAGTAAAATAAACTGTGTGTCATGCTGCTGCAGCTGTTTCACCTCTTACCAATTTTCACAGTCTATAAAATCTTGGAAAGCACCAGATGTTTAGGGGAAGCTGTCCTACTCTGCCTAGCTTTGGAAGTGAATGTAAGATTTATTAGTGCTATATCAATGTGATTTCAGTACTGGCTTTTGCATTTATAAACTAGGTGGAACACATAACACATCCTGTTGTCAGAAAGCCCATTTGCTTTCCTCTGCTCCTCCTCACTTGTAGATTTTGGTGTTACTGGACAATTAAAGTAACTGCAGAACAATAGCAGAACATGCTGTCCAGACGATACTGTTTGCTTTGTGACCGACAAACACCTCTGGGAGCATTTTCCCAGTCCTAACTTTAGCCAAAACATCCTTACAGTCCATGGATTATAAGCTATGCAAACCTATTCTGTTGTGTATGAATATGCACTACTATTTAGGATTCCTGCCTACGCACAGACTGTTGGTGCACAAAATTATTATTTTTTTCCTAGTCCACAATTCCTAACATTGGAACAGGAATAAAAACTGCTCATGCATACTTTCCAATCTCTCATAGCTCAGTGGTGCTGTAAAGTGCTGCCGTTCATTTTAATTCAGTGGGAAGAAGTTGTGTTTAGTACTAGGGAATTGCATGTGTTATTAGAAAGCCTCTGACAGCTGTCAGAGACAGAGACAACTTGCTGGATTTCAATCTTTCATAAAGGAAGGACTGAGGACCCTCATCCCCAGCAAAGCTGTCAGGGTTCTCACAAAATGGGATAAAACAGAATACCTTTTCCAAACACAGGGAGATCTCTATCTCTTCTCTAATCCATCTCCCATCAATTTGTACGGGGAAAGTTCTATAGGTTGAAGAAAGAGAAAATATGTCTTGATGTATCAGTGCTTTATACTATCTTGTCATCACTGACATGAAGGGATAATTGCATAGCAGTCTGCCTTGCCTTGAGGAAGCACTTGATATTTTACATGGTATTTAATAAATTAGCACGATATTTTAACAAAATGTACTAGCTTTCATGCAGTTTTGCTTTTCTGAGAGAAGGAACAATGAAAATGTGAAATACATTGATGAAGACAAGGGCTTTGCATCAAAGACTGAAAGTCTGAAGCTGGAAGCATTTCCACACATCTGAGCACAAAACTTACCCTGCCCAAATCTCTCAGTGGATTCAAAGCACCAGAAAAGGAAATCTCTTCAGGCCTGAAATCCTACCTTCCAGCTTTTGATTTGAACAGGTGCTTATTTTAATAGAAACTCCATTATTTATTTTAGTTAAAATGTTTTTCTCTAGAAGCCTACATTATTTTCTGTGATCATCATTAGTGACAATTCAGGTCTTGCATACTCTTTTACTTCAAAGTGAAAGTAGCTTTCACTATGTCTTTAGCAGGTGGGCATTTATTTCCCATCCACTCTTATTTAGCTTTCAGGTGATGAACTGACTCTTTCCCACCAGTAATACCATGGGTTTCCCCCCATACAGTGCTTCTTCCTGTGGTAGCTTCCTTTAACCAGTACAAGGGACTGAGAAGGCATGCCTATTTGTATCACTTTTATTATTGCTATTTGCATTTTTGCTTATGCTATTTTTATGGCACACTTGATACTGTTTGTCATTTTGCTTACTCTGATTCATTTTTCATCCTGTTTTCTTCTCCCTATCCATCTTTACCACTGCTGTGCTGAGTAAGGTGAAAACGCGTGTGTGAGTCAGAGTCATGCTTTCAAAGTCACATTGGTCAGTGGGGTTTGAAATTAGGCAAATGAGATTGCTGATATTTTATCTTACAAAAGAAGAAAATACTTGCAATAAAGAGAGTTTATCCCATGTTTTCCATCTGATTTGTTTTCCCCAAATTCAGTTTAGCCTAGGATGCTTACAAAGGTTTGATACAGAACTAGCTGCTTCTGTTCTTTCTGTATTATCATCATCATGTAGCCTTGACTAATTTCTCATCCTATCTTTGTACTGTATATAATCAAAAGCATCTTGAAGGTCTTATTTCTTGTCTAAGTTTAATCTTCCAAGAGTTCTTCTGCTCCAGGATATCTGAATGGCTAAGGAGATTTCTTTCTTTGCTTATTAGTTTACTTGAGTGAAGAGTTATGCGAATAAAGCTGTAATAGCAATTATCCTTAAAAATGTTTTCTAGACTTCATTCTAACATTTTGACTGTATGTTTAATATTTTCTATTCAGCACACTAAAAGAGAGACATTAGTACAATTTAACTGGGAACAGGGAATTAATAATTTCTCATGTATGTAACTTCTAAGGTTATATTTACTATATACTACCAGAATTAAGGAAAGCTCTGTTGTAATTTATGTTGAATAAATGTTATACAATGCTATGGTCTTCTCAACTTGCAAGAGCCTAGTTTTCAGTTGAAGTACAAACTATTTTGGCCATGTTAAGCTTGTTATCATTTCCTCAACCAAAGCTTTCTAATATTTCACATATCGTGTAATAATTTAGATCAGAACTCATAACACCATCCAATTCCTTTTGAAATATGAAATATGAAATATGACTTGCTCTGGGGTGGAAGTGTCATTTCCTACTGCAATCCAGGAAGGTCAACTAGAAAATGAGATGCATCTGCAGTTGTTTCATTGTAAGTATTGACCAACAGCATCTTCTAACCTTACAGAATTCTGCAGATGTTTGCTATTACCAGCATTTCCTTCCACTAATATTTAAACTCGTCTTACCTATGAACAGATTCCACTCAGTATCCAAATCAGCCTGATTTGCTAGGCAGCCCTTCATTACATTGAGGCAATAGTTGTTGCAAGGTTTCACAGTGGGAAGTCCTCTGCAGTAAGGGCAGTACAACATCTTCATTAACGCTCGGATGCACCCTGGGGTGGGACTGACCTGCAGAGTTTGAAGGGGGGAAAGAAAAAGAAAAAGGAGGAAATCAATCTCCTGTTCTGTGAACGCTGGGGTTGCCGAGATTATGCCTCTCAAGCAACAAGCACGGAAGGGGCAATCGGTGAGAAGATCTCAACCCTTAATAACACCCTCCTACGATTCTAAACAATTTCTACTCATTCTCTTCATCTAGTACAGCCAGCAGTGACTTTCAGGAATGCAAAAATCAACACTCCCTTCCTGATGGCACAGCACTTTCTGCCCCAGCCCTCCCACATGAAATCTATTGGAACTAAAGGAAAAAAAGCCAGGAAATAAGTTGGACAGAAACTGACTGATCCTAACCAGGAGGATCCCGAGGTGATGCTACACTCTTCTCACTCAAGCTAGAACTGCCAGTCACACTGGATGAGATTCTCCTCTTTATTAAAGTGCAGTAAATCCAAGATAATTCCAAGATAATTTCTATTAAATTATTCAGAAATGTGCCATGAAAAAGGGATATCATCCTGTTCTCAGACAAAAACATCCTTCTGTTTTCTCAGAAACTTCATAGAGAGATCAGACTTTTTGGTTTGGTTTTTTTTTTTATGATTTTTTCTTTCAATATCTTGAGCAACAAAAAAGCATTTTATTGACAACAGCCTAATGCATTTCAAGTTAAGCATCAATATGGCACAACATAGCTGCACTGATTGAACTTAGAATTGCCATCAGAGCCAATGGAAAGACACCCTGTGAGTTTAGGGTTTTCAGTCAAAATCATTAATGTGTGTATGGCTGACAGAAAGAAGCAGTGTGCCGCTATAAACTTACATTGATATCTAATACAGTTTTCACTAGAAGCATATGGTTTTCCTGGAGAGGGAGCACTAAGGTCAGAGAAAGATTTCTTTCATAAGGATCCTCTGTTATTTCTAATGATAGGATCTTTCCTCTCATCTTTTTTAGCCATCAAAACGCCAGGCATCTATTCAGTAATACCTTCCGTATCCAATGGAGAGAAATAAATCTTTCTGGGGCTGTTTCTTTATCCCATTTATTGCAGGGTAGGATAAATCTTCTAGAGGACATCCACTGATTACTCCATTCTTAGATTTAAACTGCCCAAATTGAGCACATTTGATAACCACTTGGCGTTCATCGGGTAAGCATTACTTCCTTTACCCTCTCATTTCCTCATTTGTTTCATATCAGACTTCTGAAATTTTACATGCTACTATAATGTATGTTTTCAGGACAGAAACTCTATCTTGCATTAAAAGTGCACAATATTAGGTACTACTTGCAAAATGTCTTGTCACAGTGCAGTGGAGCATATGTTTCCTGCGTCAGAGTCACAGTCTAGCACAGTGACAGAAGGGCTACAGGTTCCTCAGTGATTCGCGAATTTCTGAACAGGAAAGTGCAAAGCAATGGCATTCCTTTTGCTCATTTTGTTGGCTTATGAATAAATGCAACAGTTTAATATGAATTTGAACTGTTTTTTCTATAGTCATGGAAATTTGTGCTAAAAGAGAGTGTGAAAGCATGAATCTGACTTTGCACTATGGCAGTGTGTGCTAAGCTGACTGATACAGTTTCTATTGTCAGGGTCATACTAAAATTGCAATTCTTTCCACCTCTTTTTTTTTTCCTTTTTCCTCCGGGATTTCTTTTCCTTTTTCTGGTGCAGAATGTTTTCATTACACTGGACCTTTTTTGAAAACAACTCTCTTAAAATTTAGATCAGATGCTTCTGACTATGCTCAGAGGTGATTTTGGCTTTGCATCCTAGAGAAATGCACTTCACTCACACAACACTCTGATAGGGTGTGTAAAGGTATATTTAGCCATCCTTTTCTGATAGCTTTTGAACGTATTGGCCAATTTCTGTCAAATTTGACTGAGGACTTCAGGTCTCAGTACAATAAATCCTACAAGCTTTTGGAAAACAGCTGGGAGAAGAAAAGGGAATAGGCTCTGTTACTGCCTTTATTTAGGAAAAAGCTGAATCATGAGGTCAGTTCCTCAAGGAAATCAAAGAATACACATGGAGAATGATTCTGTGAATGTCCCAGGGGTTAAAAAAGCACTAAAAGTTGAACTTTAACCTTATTAATCACCGGAAAATCCAAATACTAAGTATATATCCAAAGAAAGATTATATTCATTATTTCCTCTACTCAGAACTACTTTTTATGGTTTCTTGTCTAGCTTTTTTTGTTGATATACCCCCAAACCTAGAACAGGACCACTTCTACAATAAGATTAGCACCAAAAGTGGGATGTGAGTAAAATACAGAGAATTCAAAATTACTTTGAAATTGCTGTTTAAAGCTGTATTTCTGCCTGTCACCACCAAGAGTTTTATCAGCAAAGTTATTTTTATGCTTAAAATTGCGCTTCTTCCCCTGCTCAGAATTCTTGTCAATGCAAAGTTTTTGACACCCGATTGACCTCCTAAGTTCAACTGAAATCCACATGTTTTCCCATCTGTGCCTTCTCAAGCCCACCTTGGTACTTGTGCTGTCAACACTTACACCTATAAATTCTTGATCTTCTATGAAAATTTACTAGTAATTTCATTCATGAAAAGCATAACTAGAGAATAAAAAACAGTTCTGGTCTTTGTATTATATTTATAACAATCAAATATCATAAATATCTGTATGAGCCTTATTTTATCACAACTTTAATCTGGGAAGTAACCACGTACCAATGTCCAGATCATATCTCTGATGTGCTAGGACAGGACCCTAAAAGCTGGCTAGAACATTTATTTATAATAGTTCAGTGAATTGTGGGTTCTTTTTGCACTGCAGGACAGCTTTAATCAGAGCACTCTCATAGGGTCCACTTCAAGGTAGTCAGGATAATTTCTTACCACACAAAAAGAATGAGCTGGACCCAGGTCTCTTGGATCTTGTCTGAATGTTTCAATATCCTTTGTACAAAATGGTGGCATCATCAACAGTATTTTATAATAAAGGAGTGTGCCCTGCTTTTGTTTTGAGAGAAAACCATTTTTAAGATGAGAGGCCAAGCTGTGACTCCAAGAAGAAAGCAGATGGAGAAAACTACAGAAGCCTTTGGTATATTTATCTCACTTTCAGACACAGAGCTACGCAAGCATCTACTTGCTGATCAAGCTGCGTGACAGCAGATCTCTGTCTCAGAAGTTGCTACGCCAGTGAAATAAAATATAAGCATGGTGAAATAAAATATCAGCTGATCTCTCTGAGGCCAGGTAACAGAGTCTGGCTTACATTCACGCTGCTTATGGCTAGCATCTTCTGGTCACATCCCATACTACTACGTTGTATTTGGCACTACAGCTCCTTTGGGTCCCACCTGGTGCCTGAATGACTAAAACAATTATTTTGTGTGGTTATTTTTCAGCTATTTTTCAAGTGTTTGGAATAATAAAAGGTAGTAGTGCAAGCAACAGGAGTAGCAATAAGCTAAATATAATGTTGCATGTTTTGAAGTGAAAGAGGAGATTATTTTTATTTAGATTACACTAGGGTTAGAGTGAAAGGAGAGGAGTACAACTGGACAGGTATCTTCTGGAAGTGACCTCTATAGGGAAGCTTCCTCTGGAAAGTACACAGGCATTGCATGGAGAGATCCAGAAGGGGACATCTAAAATGGATCCAGGAGGGGCTAGCAATTAAGCTGTGATCTGATTGCATGGTGAGTCTTGTTCTCAAAGTTGCTCCATATCTCGAAGACCTGCAGTACTAATGTACCTTTACATAAACAACTTCTGCTGTGGCAAAGTGGAAAATGAAAGTGAATCATCTACTCTGGAGGCCTGAAGACTTTGTGAATCCAGCCTCCAGCAAGCAGCCAAGTTTCAATTCTCAGCTTCAACTGTTTTTTTTCTATTACTTCATTTTCAGAGAATAGAGTCAGCTTTTTCTCCTCCCTTAACGAGAGCTCTCATGCATAAAAAATATCAAACTTTTCTCTAACAGTGTGAAATCTTGGTAAAAGAACAAACTTATAAAGAAATCAGCTTAGATTTTATTTGAGAACACATGAAATCTGTACGTTATTACAGAAAGCTTCTTTTCAACCCATCAGATTGGCTTGCTACATCTTGCTGTTGGCAAATTGAATTAAACATATTTTCAAAGCCCATTTCACATTCCCATCTTTCCATCTTAAAAAAACCAAAACCAACAACAACAGAAAACCAACCAAAAAGCAACTCCAAAACCAAAAACAAACCAAAGAAACCCCACGATATCTACACTCAGAATCTCTCACACCTTAAAATACTTTTCTGCAGACCAGTCAAAAGGCAGACATTCATTTCATTCAGAGGTACTCAAAACCTGCATTTGCTGAGGAAAGCTGTTCATCAGCTTTAAATATTTGTTATTATAGCTTTTACTTACTTATTTAGTCTTTTAAAATACATTGCAATTAGTTGTATACTAATCATAGCAGAGAAATTTGCATAGACTTCAAAGCTTAGAAATAAACGGTCCTAATGTAAATCATATTTTATAAATCAATTGGAACACATCAAATGACATTACTGGGGAAACTGCCATAGAGGAGTCCTTAATTGTATCATGTTGTCTCCCTGACTGACTAGGACATCTCCATTTTAGTATAAACGTACGCAGATTGCAGCATGTCAGAAAAGTACCCGTCAGAACTTTCACCGAGCCTAGTAGCCGCAGGACATGTTACACTACTGCATTTTTTAACATATTCTGACAGCTTCATCTTTATCTAAATGGAAGTTTATGCATACATGCAAAAAAAAAAAAAAAATTGAACACTTGTTTTCACCTTTCAGAAATTCTGGAAGTAATATCATTTCACCTATAAGACAGAATTTTTAATCATGAACTTGCAAAAATAAATTACTGAGGTAAGAACGTTTTTGGGGAAAAACCACGGAATCACACTCTCTCATTACACATTTTCAAAACTCACACTTTATTATGTACCTGATCTGTTTTTATAATCAAGTTTTGGCTTTATTGTGTACACAACTTATATCTTTTTTTTTTCTGATATAAAAAAGTTCAGAAAAACAGGTTAAAGAACCTTGAAAGGGTCAGAAAATCTGATACGAAGTTTCTCTACTTGTATTTATATATTTCTTACTGAGGTAACTGATATGTGTTGTCTGGTGCTAAAGTAGAGACATTCCTCCAAAGTAGTATTGGATGTACTCACAGTATAAAGCCATACTTAGGTCCAGATCCTGTCGTTTCTTGACATATAATAAAATCTGTCAAGTATGAGCAAAATCCATCAAAACTGAGTACCACAACAGGCACACAACTCCTTCCAACATTTCCTATGGAATTGATCTCATTATGAAGCACATGGTGCCAATCCTTAACATGAAAACCTGAGGTGAAACTGCCAGCTGGCCCAGAAAGTAGATACTCATTTTTAAGTGCCTCTACACTAAACAATTTTCTATAGGGAAGATGACTGCATTTTATTTCAAACTGTATGAATGCATTAACAACCAGCTGGATAAAAGCTGGAAAGTTTTATTTCCTTTCCCATTCAGTGTTCAAAGTGAGGTAACATGCTTTGCTATAAAGAAAGGAGTTCTTACAAGACAATGAGGTATATTCCTGCTATTCCATGTTAAGTGGATCACAGTTGGACAGAGTTTTATAGTGAATCCCTGTCTTTAGCACTGGTGCATTGGTTAGATCATCCATCTCCCCACTCAACAACCCAATGTCATGTGTCCTGTGCAAGCACGGTGCACTGTCTGAGAAACTGAGGAATCCTTATGTCATTTTTTTGTCTATGTACTCTGTCTCCAACTTAACAGTATAAATGGAAAAATGAACTGTTCCCAAGTATAATTTTGTTCTAAAGGCTAATGACTTCAAGAGCTTCAACTAGGACTAGAGGGATAATAATGCAATGCTTATGCATGTTCCCAGGTCAGAGCCTGATCTTGCATGCATTAGCATGTCTCAAACAACTCTTGGGGAAATGCGAACTCCGCTGAGATGAGTGGTTCTCCCATATTCATCCAACAGATGTTAATATATCTGTGGGCAACGTGATAGTCTAATTTTAACTTTTCATGTCCAAAAAATGTAACAGTCTAATTCTAGTATTTCCTACCCAAAATTATATACAAATTCAAATGTGACATAAGGATTAGAAATTCATGCTGGTGCATTTCAGAAGAAAAGGAAGACCAAAACTTTTAATTAATTTAATAATTGCTCTTTATTGCATTCAATACGCTAGAACTAAGGAAACTTTTTTAATACCAACAAACTGGTTCCTAATCTCATGAAATAAGTCTAAAAGTAATTGTAACTTCAATTAAACATTTAGATTGATATAACTGGGGTCACACTGAGGTGTACTATGAAGTACACTTTATAGGTTACACAGGACTGCCAGAAACTGCTAGATCACCTGTCCTAAGAGGCATAGGTCCTTTTTTCTTTCCTTTGATGTTTAATTAAATTCAGTACAAAGACTAAACATCAGTCCAGTTACTCACTGCTTTACATTATACATCTTTGACACTATCTTCTCAGCAGGATACAATTACTACCTATTGATTTTTGTTATTTATTTTTAAATGGGGGAAACAGATAAGGCTTTGCTAGTAATGTTTTTGTTGTTGTTTTTTTTTCTCTCTTTTCAAACTAGATTTGCTCACAGCTAGACACAAGTGATTCATTTTCTTCTCGTTCATATTTTGGCTATTTTCACAAGCATTATATTACTGCTGATTTCACTTAATATTCTAGATATTGAGCAAGTTATTTTCAACAGATTTCAGTTGAAAATATGACAGTACGTATCTAATTAGAACAGCATATAAATATTCATAACATATTTGAATGCATTATTTAAGTGCTGTTCATTGTTTCCGTCTGGTTCTTCGATTCTAAGATCTCAGCTCACTGCTCATATACTACAATCTGATATATAAATGGAAATACTGCCTCAGCCATACTCAACTGGGAATTTATGCTGTAGGTCACTTTGAAAATACTTGCTTACACCAACTAAAAGTCTCATTCACTCCTGATCTCCTAAATAAAAATTGCTGTCTACTTTTTTATCAGTTCATAGTATCCCACATAACTGAAAGGTAGAAGAGCTGTTTTGAGGACTATGGCTTTGTATTAGTATCTTTGACTTTGTGCTTGAAATATACCAAAATAAAAGCAAAATGCTACAATCAGTTAAACAGCTGCAAGATTCCTACAGTTTTTGGATGCTATGTCTCAAGAATATGATAAGACATAAAACATGCTCAATTTAATTTTAATAATATAATATCCAATAAGCTATTTTTCTAGAAGACACATCATTCAGAGTTCAACATGCTCTTAAATTATTGAAAAAAAAATTAAAGGAAATAGCCAAACTCCAGAAAAGTTTAATAATATAAAAAAGAAATTACATATAGTATCTGAAACAAATTGTGCAATATTAAGCACTTACTCCATTGCAACACAGAGGAACCACATTTTTTTTCCTAAAAGAGTAATAACATTTAGAAATTCTTCCTTGAGATGCCCCTTTCCATTATTTATAATTTTGAAATCATGAGAAACTATATTTCTTTCCAACACTTATTAAAATATGGGCTATTTTTCATACTTTTTTCATTTATTTCAATATATCTATAATTGTGTAACCATATGTGTATAGTTCTGGAAGGCAGATAGATACCACTCATCCATTTTAGAGATGAAAAAATTAGATATCATAGGTAATTTTAATAGATATTTAGACAGATAAAATTGGAAAAGTTTTGCACCAGAAAATTTAAAAGCTGCGTATAAGTATCACTCTCATCAGTGTTTTGCATAAGTTATTGATATGTGTAGTTCTGAAACTGTAGAAAAATAAAGACTGTAAGCCTCATCAGGAGGTTGCACTTAAAATAGTAAATCACTATTAGAGATATGAACTGTGGAATTTCACAATTTCTCCATGGAAGTCAAGGACAAAAAATCACAAGGACAAAATTCTCAAATGCTTACTGAACTGTGAGACTGAATATCTATATCCAGAGGAAAAGAATAGCATTCCCTATTTTTAGGAAACTAAAAAAATTGCATATCAGTTTACTTGAATACGGAAAATCCGAATTTAGAAAGGTACTTGAAAAGTTATAGTCACAGAATATTTTGTATAATGCTAATTACTTTTTCCTCTCTTGAGCCACTTCTCAGTGATTATTTAAATCTTTTTTTTTTTTTTACAATTTAAGTTTTTACAATCTGAAATGCTTGAACACTCCTGTCTAGATATTAAAATGTTCTTCATAAATCCTGTTTTACATGTCAGAGGAATAATCAATTGCAAATGAACTAGGTGTGAAAATGTTGTTTGCTTACAAGGATCATTAAACCAGGAATATCTTAGACTGAAAATAGTGCAGGTTGAAAGAATACTTCAGGATACGAGGATTAACATCCCATGAGATATTACTGAGCTGAAAAACCTGCCCTCCAAATTTTCTGGGAAAATATTTTTCTTTCTCATCTGCTGTGTGAACAAGCCCACATTAAATAGAATTTGAGGTATGGAATCCATTTTTCCAGCATTGCAAGGGCAAAGATAAGGTGAAAAATCTTTGAAATAATTTCTTCCTTCCACTCCCAGGAGATGAAAAGTTTCTTGATATATAGAAATAAGGAAAGAATCTCACAGCTGTTAGGCTTTTCAGATTCCACCATCTCTTCTGGAACACGAACTTTAAGAAATTCTCTTAATGAAAAGTAGTTCCTCTGCTTTCCTACTGTATCTCACTTGAAAGAGAGCATGATTATTTCTTCTGTGCTTGTGCAGAAATGTATGTGGCTTCAGCTAGATAAGAAGGCCGTAGCTTAATAGGAAAGCAAGCACTAAATTTTTCAGGGTTGAAAACAGAATTGTGTAAGTCAAACTGGTAGAGGTCAGAAACAAAAACTATTTTCAATATTTTAGGAGAATATTCAAACACGAATAATTAGACAGTATAAGTCTGAACATGCACAATTATTTAAATAGAAAATGTACAATAAAGTCAACAAAAGCCCTCTTGGTGTTTGAGCCAATAGGAATCAAATCAAGAGTGCAATTCTTGATTTATTCTTAATTTAAGTGTAAGGCTGCAATTGGGCTTTGTCCCTAGAGCAGAAGAGGAGGAGGATATTAGCTGTAATTTGGTAGCCACAATGAAGCATTCAAACACTGAAAGATCGCTAAGAAACATACTACTCTTGGTAATTTCTGCTCTCTTTCTGTGGCCTAGACCTGTTCATGGCTGTGTTAGACCAAATGTTTATCATCTTCTCTATTGCAGCTTTTATGTATATGGCATAAAATATTGTTTATGGGGACCTGCAGTGCAAGACAGCGGGGGGAGCAGTGAAAGTGGCCTCAGTGACAAATTAGGCAGTTCAGTAATATTATCAGATGCCTCTCAGAAGTCTAGGAGACTGATAGCACAGAGACATGAACCCGCAGTACTGGGTGTCAACGGTTTACGGGCATTCGGCCCGGCTCCGTGACAAAGGGGATGGGAGACCCACGGGCCCACGCCCCGGGAAAAGGGAAAAGGGGAAAAGGGCAAGGAGATGGCCCTGAGAGCAAAGAACAGCGGCAACAATCTGAGGAGAAACAAACTAATTTACTAAATAAGATATTGGAATGCAAAACAACACTCTATAATACAATATAATTACAATTTAAGCTGATAAATCCAGTACAGAGAGAGAGAATGTCCCAAAATCAAGGTAGGCCTTACTCTACTACCGACGATAAGACGGCTGGAGAGCGAGGTGCTGCCAAGACGAGAGACGGCGGACAAAGGGGCGAGGTCTCGTGATCTGCAAGTTTTTATACTGCGAGCTTTTATCTTTTCCCTCCGGCTGGAAAATGGTAACAGAGGAGCAAAGTACCGTGGGGACTGTAGTAGTCCTTCTCTTCTGAGAACCAGGTACATTCACTACATGATGTTATGATGTGGAGTGCCAATAACCGAAAATCATAAAACCATGACACTGGGGAACAAACCAAAGCAAAGCAGATTTAGACATGGCTGCAAGCAATAGGATCAGAAATTCCCCAGAAACTTCTGTAATTTGGGAAGCAAAAAGAAAATACATAAAGTGTAGAATTTAAGAAGAGATCCTTAGTACTATTTTCTTGACTAGACACCAATATCAAAATCTGACCTATGCTCCCAGGTTCATTTATGATTCATTTCAACCTAAAAACAATCATTTAAAATAGGTGCGTATTACTGTCTCTTATGGTGCTATAAAAAGACTAACTATATGTAAATGTCTTCATGCATATGTTTGAGGTTAAGGAATATGAATCCATCTTTTCTTTCCAACAAGGAGGATGTTGCTGAGCAATGATGTGCAGCTGTCTTGAAGAACAGTCAGGTGAAGAATAAAGTTGAAAGATGCATTAAGAAAGGATGGTAGGAAAAAAGGCCAGATAAAGTTGTGCATAATCAAGCAGAAATGGATTTGTGCTCACTAGGTGGAAAAGAAAAGTTATAGAGATGTAGGTAAAGTATTGCCCAGGTACAAATTAGAAATTGAAGGAGTGGTCCCTGATAACCTGGAAATTAAACCCCCAGATAATCAGGAGTGAAAATTCTGAGAAACAGTTGAGGTGGAAAAAGAAAATAGCTGCTACAGCAAGAGATAATGATCAAACCAAGCAGTTTGACACATTGTGCAGCAGCATCTGGATAAGAAAATGATGTGAAGAATGGCCAAGTCAGTCCTACTTCTAACACCCATGAAACTTGACAAGCAGAATAAATATCTGAGAGCAAAGTCTTGCTGACTACCTGGGATTCAGAATGCAAAACAAAAAAGCACCTGAGAAGCAAGTCTGTTCTCTCAAACAGAGAGAGAGCAGCAAAACTGTTCTGATCCCTCATAAGTACTATCAAGAGCTCACAAAGAAGTCTTGTTCAGTGTTCAGTGGCCTGTGAATTATTTTACTGACTTAAAAAGGGCATGAAGAGTGGTACAGAAGGCTGTGAGATGTCTTACTTGTGCAATGTCAGCAAGAACACACTAGCCCAGATAAGAAAGAAAGAAATGAGGACATAATATTGGCAGTCTTGGCCAGTGATAAGTTATGCAATGATTTGAGTTGACAAGTGACAACAGATTGACCCAATATGTTCCAGCTCCTTCCTGCTCTAAGATACATGGAGTTCTGATGGAAAAGACACTTTGAAGTTAATGGCCGGGTAATAAGGATCTGAATTTGTTAACAGTGGGAATCTCCTGGACACAGAAGTATGGACATGTATATTCCTTACAGATGCCTTCCTGCATGACAGATGAATTGTCTAGGCTGCATATAGCACAGAATAAAGAGTATGAAGTAGACGAACTAGGACTAAGAGTAGGTTATTTTACTAGAGAGAGAAATAACATTATAGAGATAACTAAATAGGCAGCTCCAAGGTCGATGTCTCTGTCTGCTTGAAAAGCTTCATCCAATTTGTACATTGCACATTTTTTTTTCAAATGAATTCAAAGGGTAAAATGGCTCTGTGAAAAAAAAAAACCCAACCAACCAAAGAACAAAACAAGCCAAAGAAATCTTTATAGACACAAAACATGATTTTTCTTATTTTCCATATTCTAGGTCCCTCTGCATGAAATTCAAAATGCCAAATAGCAAAGAGCTCTGGGTTTTGAAATGAAACATTAAGTCCATTCTTGGTCAGTAAGCTGGTCACACCTTGCCACAAACAAGATGGGTGCAAAAATACAGCCATTGCTTCAGGAATGGATGCTAAACCTACTTTGAAGACTGGCTTTTTGCTGTAGACCCTCAATCCCAGTAGAGAGCAAGATGTTGGTTGTCTGGGGCACATCAGAATATAATACTTATACCTCTGCTTCATTTCATGATATAAAAGAAGCACAAGATGAGGGATAATAAACAGGACAGTAAAACAAATTCCTTGTGGATCATACAGAAGTACAAATGTCTTAAACTTTTTCCTGACCTCTAAAATGCAGAAGGTTATCAGATCTTTAGAGTATCCCAGGAAGGATCTAGTCAAACACATTGCTGTGTATTAATAGTCAAGAACTGGCTCCTCATTATGAAACACAATATCTTGGTAATATATTCAGAGAAGCACGGAAGTAGAGAAATGCTTTATAAATAGTCCACCATCTATTTATAGGCACCATAAATGCCCGCTGCATTATGTGGGACCAAATCATGTGAGATTACCTTATAGCTCCATGTTAACATTTCCTCTTTTATGGTCTTTCAAATCCTCTTGTTAAATTTTCAAAAAGCTACTTGTAAATATAAATACCATATATAAAATATTTAACAGATGCTCAAGTGCACCTTGGGATGATGTCTATGGTCTGCAATGACCTGTTTATGGGACGTATGCCCACATTTCTGCTGAGTATTGCACTTGCTGCTTTTGGAATTGCATGGTAGAAAGCAGATTTGTATCCTCCTCCATAATGAAGCGTCATTTTATTTTATAATTTTATTTTATTTTACCATTTTATTTATTTATTTTTAATATATCTCTCGTTCCCTAAAGGTAAAATGATATAACAGCAGAGGGGTCCTCATAAGTGTCCATGTGTCCTACTTCCAAGCAACTGTAAAAGGAATGTAGGAAAGAGATTAAATGGAGAAAAGTTAGGGAAATTAATGTATCTACAGTAAGGATGTACCTTCTTTTCAGTGTTTTGTCTCTAAGAAGTGCACTAAACAAGAACAAAGTGTCAGCATTGGATGAATACATAATACAAAGCCAAGTATATAAATTCCCTGAGAATATTTTATTGGATGTTGTTGAAACAAAGTAGTCCTGAGCAAAAGATCAATCCTTCTTCCTCATAAACATATAAAAATTAAAATTGTGTACATCTATGGTAAAATTTCACGCATTTTCTTTACCCTGACAATTAACAGAGGAATCGATCACTCTAGCAAAATGCCTGTATTAAAAATTATAGCTCAGGCACTACAATTTTTGGAAAATATTTTAGTAGAAAGTAAAGATATTTCAACTTTAATTTGAAATAAGCAAGTATCAAATAAAGGAAAATTCTTTGAGTTTAAACTGGTTATTTGTTCACTCTTGCAGAAGGCAGATCAAAACCTACACTACAAAAACATATCTGACAATCGGATTTTCTTTTTCCTTTTATGTAGAGACAGAAAAAATGTGAAATTTACATATAAATCTTGATTTAATCTACCATGAAATTTAGGTTGACGAACAAAACAGAAGTCGAGTTTACAAGCATATGAAAACATTCCTTTTAATGTTTCGTTCTTCATAAATCCTCAGCAGGTAAGCCGTTCTTTAAGTATTTTATCTCTATACAAAACTGAACAAGAAAATGCATTCTGTGTTGACTAGGACCTAAAAAGCAGCAGATCTGTACATGTGAAAATTAATAGTAGACATTTAATTGGAAAAATATATAGTCTAGCATTATTTTCTTTGTCTCAGATGTTTTGCCATAATCAGTTTAAAAATAATAATTTCACCACAAATGACTGTAGTTGTCTTATTTACGTTTCTCACTTCATCAGAGGCAGAAATCACTCATGTATGAGTTATGATTTAGGTCTGTCAGCAGTCCCTGGAAACACTGATCCTAAATCACCTCAGTGGGATGGAAGTGCTCTGTAGTAAAAACTGAAGCCCCTGTCCCAGGTGCAGACTTCCCAGCCATTGGCTGAGAACAAGAGCATTGCCTGTTCTTACTGCTTTAATATCTGATATGTCCTCATCTTGAAGACTTTACATCAAATAGATTTGGAGGGCTGAGGAAGATGTAACAGCATCAACCTGATACTGCAATACTTCTAGGTACCATGGTGACATTGTGACTATATGTCAGGATGAGATATCCATGCATAAAAGCACCTTGTGTATTCTGCTCTTTTTTGTAGGTAAAATCTGGATCCACAGTGCCTCCACAGATCTGTCTGTGTGGGCAATCCATGGCCATACCACCACCACCACCCAGCACTCAGTGGGATGGTGTTATAACAGCTGTAACAGACTAAATTGTGCTGTGGAATGAACTGGCCCTGAATCAGGTGAGGACAGCAATTTTTGTGTTTCTCCCCTGTCATAACAAGACCTCTTTTAAAAAGTGAAAGATTTCCTATAACCCGTTAAATGAGTCCTTGCTAGGTAGCAAAACCCCTTTTATGTTGAATCTGGAAGGACATCACAAACATGAGTTAACAACATCTCTAAGTGGCACATGCTAACCAGCTAAATCAGAAAGTCCAGTGAAACTAAGGCACAGCAGAGTGTAATGGCTACCTGGCAATAAATTTGTATTTAAGCAATTTCATGGCCATTTGTCTTTATCTGATTAAGCCACCTGATTTATAAAACATGCTGGAGCACAATTTATGTACAGAAGTATAATCTACCTAGTGGTCTGGGTTCCAGAACCACAGGGATAAAGATGCTCAGACCATAAAGGCACTCTCGATGCCAGATATCCATTTATAAAGCCTGCTGAAAGATGTCTCATCATTACCACCTCCGGTATGGATGAGCTGTCAACTACACTACCACAACCTCTTTCCAAACCTTTTAAAATGAAGGTAAGTCTCAGTCATGTGCAAAACATAGAGGTATTTCACAAGTCAGGAGAGATTTCCTCATCAGTGCAGGAATATCATTCACGTTCAGTGGAAAAGGCAACAAGGATATCACTTCTGTAAACCTTTCACAGAGAGAACAAATTTTCCAGGGGGTGTGAGAAATGCCTCAGACCCAACAGTGTCATCTGTATCTAAAGGTGGATACTGGAACAGTTACTGAATATGACATCTTTATCTCAGGAACTACAAACCAGTGCAAAAATGTACAATTTCACCATGTCTCTTCATGTAATAAAGAACATGTCGTTTCTAACAATACCTCTAGAAAAATACCATTTTTAAAAATCTGTGTCTTAGAAGGGTTCTGAAAAATTTCTTGAAAAATGAGAGGAAAGACAATACCTTGTTTTCTTTCTTAAACTGCAACTGAGTGAAGAGTGCACTGTCAACTACCAAGGTTCAAACTCCTATTCACATGGTCAAGTGCAGTAAAGTTGAAAGCTGTTCAAGGTCTCCTCTACACCTCATCCACCGCCTGGATTTAAAGGATTGCTTCCAGAGCAATAGAAAGTAAATTTGTTTATGTTTCCCTGATTTCAGAATCCTTACATATGATACTTTAAACATAACAGCCAATTAAAGCCAACAGCAACTGGATTCTGTGACACAAGTATCTCTGAACCAGGAAGCAAACTGGGATCACCTGCCAGTTCCTCATGTCAGTAAAAAGACATTTGATAGCTGGCCTCAAGATTAATTACTGAGACCAGTTTAAATTGGGAGCATTCAGTCTGCTCATTTATTCATGAAAGGCAGTTTTCCATCTCACAGAGAAAAATCATAGTTTAAAACTAGTCCTTTTCTCATCTTCATTGTAAATTTTACATCTAATTTTATCACAACTACTCTGCACTTCAGTCCACAGTCCCACAAAAATTATACCATGAACATTTTACAGATAATCAAATAAAATAAGCTGAGATTTGTCAAAAGTTTTGTTTGATGGGCACTGTTCTATCATGTCTGTGTACCTTAAATAAGTGAAGTTAAAAAAGAAAGAGATTAAAGGAAAAGAGATGTGAACTTCAACAGTTTTTACAGCTTGTAAAACAGTACTTCTGATCTAAAGTTTCACACACTAGGAAAGCTTTCAGAATAAATATTATATGTAAGGAATGATTGCCATCAGTTGAAAGGCTAAGCTTTCTTTCACACTTCGTCTAGGAAGTGTAAAATTGCTTGCTAAATTGCAACTAGTACTTAGGAAATCTGTCCCTTATTTCATCGATTTGTTTTTTGCAGCATCCCTCTATCTTTGTAGACTGTCTTCCATCTCTAACACCATAAGCCTTTTGCCCTGAGCATGTTCAGATACATTTGTGCAAGCAAAACAATGAGAACTAAGAAACACAATATATATTGTCCAGGAAAATATCTGATATTACTGTACTTCGTGTCTACTCACCAGACACAAAACTAGTAAGCAAAAAAATTACACACTACATTTTATTTGTTGATTTTATGAATGCCTGCTTTGTAAGTGGCAACTAGAGAAGGTTATTACATGAAGCTATTATGTTACTTTCCCATCTGACACTGACTTTTTATGTCTCTCTCAAGAAAAGTATTTAAGTGAGAATAACATTTGGAGGAGAAAAATATCTAAACCAAAAGTTTGGTCAACACCTTGGACTAAACAACATTTGGCTATCTCACTCAGAGTCTTGCAGAGGACTGTGTTTGTTTCAAGCACAGATTTATTATCTTTGACATTCTGTGAATTATATGGGATATTTTTTCTTTTACTTTAAAAACATTGTATTCAAAAGAAAAAAAAGAAGAAAAAGCTTTCATAAAAATGGTGGGATACAGTTACGTTCAGATTAAACTCTGAAGACTTCATTTTTCTTATAAAAAAAATAAAAAAAATTTTTCTCTATTTGATCAGTGGTAGTCTAAATCTCTCATTAACTTTTAATGAAACTTCAGTCTCACTGAGCTGTGATTTTCCCTTCAATATAATTATTATTTAAGACTCATATCCTGAGCGAGACTGGGTTTGTCCTGCAGTATATATTACACAAGCACAGAATTAGATGCATCCATATTCTAAAATGACAATCATAATTCTGTATTTAAGATGTGTATTCTGCCCATTTTCACACATTATTTTTCAGAGAATAGCACAATGACCATCAGTTGCATTTTCTTCATTTCTGGATGTTCAGAAACAAAAACAGACAACATGTGAGGCTTGCTCTGGAACACAACACTGATATATCAAATTAAAAACAAAACAGTGACCCAAATTAAGGATATCTTATTTTCAGTCGCTACTTTGTCAAATAGATCTGAATCAAAATCAAGAGAATCAAGATTACAAAAAGGAATCAAAGTCATTTTGAGTATTCAATGAATCTTGCTGTCATTACGTAGATGCTTTAATTTAAGGTTTCTTAACAGATTTCCATAGCAAAGCCCTTGATGTTGTTTCTTAGGTCCCAATTAAGTCCTCAGTGACTTCTTGTAAATCCAAATTATTTGTGTTAACAGAAACATTACAGTCTAAGATCTCAGGGTTCTTGAGATTTTGGCAAACGAATACAAATTTAAACCACACAAATACAGCAGGAAAATCTTTCAAATGTTGCTTTGTTTGAGAAAAATTTCGAGTACATTTGATCTGGAAATCTTCAGATGTTTTAAGATGTCTCCTGTATGCAAAATTATTTGATTTCACAGACTATTCTGAATTGAAGAGTGAAAACATGTTTGCTTGCTTGATTTTTGTGGGAAAATGACAGGAAGTAGCATTTGAAGTATAATAAATGAAAATTTTCATGTAAATTTTTGACTCACATTTTGAACTACAAAGAAAAGTGAAGATGAATCTGCGGGCATCAAAATCAAGTGCAATCTATTCTGAGACCCATTTATAGTGTAAGTACAAGTCTAATTAGATAGTGAGTTCATTTCAGCAAGTACCCACAATAAGAATCAATAGTCAGACCACTGATCCTGCACTAATTTGCCCTTACATTGTCACTAAATTTTGTAAGTCATATTTTTTGACATCCTGAATTAACCATAACTATAATAAATAAGGAAATAGAAGCTTTTATTCTCCTCCTCCAAAAGCTGCAATGACTGCTTTCTGAATAAGATTTGTGCAACAGAATTCGCATGTACAACACATTGCCTTAAATTCTAAGATGTGTAACAAGTGTAACAACCCTTGCCCCAAAAAAATCTGCCACAACATACAGAAAACTATCATATGTTTAACTTAGCCAAGCTTTTGCTGAAAAGCAATCTCCTTCCTTTGCTTTATGACTTGAATATACTTTGGAAGTAAAAACTGCATTTTGATCTTAGAAATCCAAAAATATGTTAGCAAAATCAACACATAAAGATACAAATAAAAAAAACATAATTCATGGTTTTATGATTTTCGGTTATTGGCACTCCACATCATAACATCATGTAGTGAATGTACCTGGTTCTCAGAAGAGAAGGACTACTACAGTCCCCACGGTACTTTGCTCCTCTGTTACCATTTTCCAGCCGGAGGGAAAAGATAAAAGCTCGCAGTATAAAAACTTGCAGATCACGAGACCTTGCCCCTTTGTCTGCCGTCTCTCGTCTTGGCAGCACCTCGCTCTCCAGCCGTCTTATCGTCGGTAGTAGAGTAAGGCCTACCTTGATTTTGGGACATTCTCTCTCTCTGTATTGGATTTATCAGCTTAAATTGTAATTATATTGTATTATAGTGTATTGTTTTGCATTCCGATATTTTATTTAGTAAATTAGTTTGTTTCTCCTCAGATTGTTGCCACTGTTCTTTGCTCTCAGGGCCATCTCCCTATGCTTTTCCCCTTTTCCCTTTTCCCGGGGCGTGGACCCATGGATCCCCCGTCCCCTTCGTCACGGAACCGGGCCGAATGCCCGTAAACCGTTGACATTTTTTGGTGGAGGATGCGGG
Source organism: Numida meleagris (assembly GCF_002078875.1). NCBI lineage: Eukaryota > Metazoa > Chordata > Aves > Galliformes > Numididae > Numida > Numida meleagris. The sequence continues at coordinate 144,470,078 of NC_034409.1, forward strand.
CAACGATCCCGCTACCTCTGCTCAATCCAGCTCTCTACACATGACTGACATGCTATGAAATTATTTGTAAGTTTTTGGGCCTGTTGTTGGAGCATATCTTTGTGTGCATGCATGTTTATGAAGAATCTTCTGATTTTGTGTGTTAGTGATTGACACCTGCAATACATTTTCATTTTGCTTGGACTTTATTTGATTGCTGAGACTTTGTGCTCCTGCAAATAGAAAAGGCTTCTGGCTCCTTACATCTCCCCATACAGATTTACTAAAGCATGAATTGGTACAGAAAATTGTGAGGATACTCTTTTACAGCTTTAAAACCATTTGAATGCAATGCAAACATAAAGTAGCTCTCTGTCCAGACTGATAGATTGGGATTTATGAAGAAACAGAATTTTCACTTCAGGATTTGTTAAGAAATGAGGACACACAATGAATCTTTACTGTTCAGGAAATATGAAATGTGCTCTTTCAATTCCGCCTAAAGATTTCACATTATGTAATTTCTTTTCTGGTGATACTTCATTAAGTTGCACAGAAAACTCATTATCCTACCTCTCTGAAGAAGTCAATACAATAACTGTATCTTTTTATTAAAAGAATCAGTTGCAGATTTTTTACTTTCATGGAGGCTTAGAAACACTCTGTTCTTTGGAGATGAGCATACCCTTACCGTGGAGGTAAGAAGAGCTCAGCGCATCCCCCATGGAAAACCCCCTTCTAAATACTAAAGCCCGCTTTGATCCTGGTGCCAGACGTGGCCAGGCTGTTCTCAGCAAGATACTGTACTGTTTTCAACCTTTGACTAGGAAACAGGATAGCTGGCTATTTTTCTGAAAGGTCCCTTAGTTTTCAGAGTCAGCATCAGTTTCTGAATTTCAGCTAGTGCTCAGTAGACTGTAAAGATTACACCAGCAGAGAAGAGAGAAAGGAAGCTTGGTATCATTTTCTGTTTTATGTTCCCGTATCTATGGCATGTGAAACATGGAAGGACAAAACATGTTGATGTAATTTTTAACATCATAATATCCACAGTGAGGAAGTCAGTTGCAAAGAGTGAAAGGAAATTTAGTAGGAAATCTTGTATATTTGGGCTTCCTCCATGAGATTTTTCTCAACAGTTTTAGCTTATAATAGAATTCGCTAAAATTTCAGGCAATTTAGAAGTGTATAGACACCAGAGTAAATAAATAAAGGAACAGAACTTATGAAGAGGCTGAAGAGCTTGGTGATAATGATAAAACCTTAATCTGTTTAATTTTGTGGAGTTTTCTAATATGCATTATTCCAATATACATTATTCATTTCATTTTCTAAATTAAAACTTCCAGAAGAAAGCAAATCTCTGTTGGCCATGATATACTGAATACTCCAGACAATAGAGTCCTAAGGGGATATGAGCAAATTTTGAAAGGCTATGTCTCATTCAATATAATTTAAATTTTTAATACTATCTTCTAGTTAGTAGTACTATATTCCTTGTTAACTATTTGTTTTCTGTATTGAAAGACACTTGGACATAGGAGAATTGAAAGGAACTGTTCAACAAAAATGTGATGCAGAGTGAACAACACCCCTCTTTCTAAATGTGGCTTTTGAAAAGTCACTGGCACACAGATTATCTGCAATTATTTCCTACTAAATCTTTATATACATGTTTTAACTCCTGTGTTCCTAGGTCTGACGTAAAATGTATCCAGTTATTTAACTGGACAATGAATTTTAATAACAGCATCATGGTGAATATTAAAACTTAATTTACAATATTATTTAACAGCCATATTAAAAACTCAGCTGCTGGGAGATTCTGAGCTGATGTGTTAGCATTACATGTACTCATTATTGTGAAACCTGGAAGGAGTGTTTTCCAGCACTCTGAGTACTTAGTTGACGTTAGCTTTGTGTATTAGCCCAGAGAGGGCACCTAAATAAATCAAAACCAAATAACACTGAGATGATATTGATAACACAGAGCCTGCCATTTCATCGTCATGACAGTCAGGGCATCCAGTAGCACCAAAGAGAATCAAAATAGTCTTAAGAACAAAGTGTATTTATTGCCAGTGGTTAGTAACATATGAGTATGTTAGAACGTGCTTCATACCTCATTATCCTTTTGTTTCTGGTGTCTTGTGTAATATTGTAGGGAAGATAGAGACAGGAGATCTATTTGTACACAGAATGAACTAATAGTTAAAGAAAAAACATTCCATGTTCCATACTGACAAACCAACCACTTTTTTTTTCCTGGAAGTTAATGAAACAAAGCTAATATCTGCTTGTCCTTCATCCCATAATACACTTACTACAAAATCACTATTCAAATTACAGTCACATCTTATTAGACAACAGATGGTCTTATCTAAATTGGTTGGTTAATGCAGGTTCACAATTTCTTATTAATAAAGTCACAAGAATGAATGAAGCCATCCTAGAATTTTTCATGAAGTCAGCCATGTCTTGCAGTTAATGACTGCTATTCAGTAAGAAACAACAAACTTATGGAAAGGCCATTTGTGAAAAATCTGTTACTGCAGTTCCTTATGAATCTTCATTATCAAGTTCTCTAAGTGCATTTCTTCTACTACTGGGAGGTGCAAGAGTCTATTTTCCCATTGTGATGTATACACTAACTCCATGAAAAGTAAAAAGTAAAAGAGAAGATAACTGTTATAGAAAAATCTGTGTACCCTACATAAGATTCAACTTTAATTTTATGGAAAAGATTTATTCTCCCAAATAAGATCTCATGTAAAATAAGCTTTTCTAAATATATAACTCTTCTGCTATAAACCCTCAGTTACTACAGTATATTTTTTTAAAGAGAGTAGTAGAAAATTGACCACAAGAATTTTTAAGTTTTCATATTTAGAAATAGATTTTTTATCTTTGGTATATGCTTTTTTTTTTTTTTTTTTTCCATGTAAGCACTTACTTGGCATAAAACACCACAAACCCTAAATTAATATTTCTTACCTTCTTTATCAAAATTTTACAGACATAAAACTAAACTGCTCACTGATGACAATACCGTTTGAGTCTGTCCTTTCTCAGAAAATGTTAAGAAAGGGATTAATTTCCAGTTACTGAAACGCTCTCTTTCCTGCAGCTCCTTTCTGTATGTGACCTCAAGATCAGGCTAAATGAAAAAAATGTACTGCTGTCTTTGCAAGTCTGGGTTCTCTTACAAGCACTAGAGCTCCTCTGTAAGCACACTTGTAGTTAAAATGCTTGGAAGCTGTTCACCAAGATAAATAAGCTAACTCACAGCAATGCCCAATTTTAAAAGCCACAAGCCTGTGTTGGGAAACCTTGGGTAAACTGCCAGACATTGAAGTGACCCAAGTGTGCAGCTGTCTGTATGAGTCGCCATTGTCCAATTTACTCTGTGTTTCTGAACTGAACTTGTAACTGGACTCAAACAAGAAGATTAGCAATATGGCTAGGCTGAAATGAAAAGTGAGACTAGTTCTTAATATAAGTCAATACTTTATTTGAGCTTGGAGATTGTGAGATTGAACCAGTTGTATTTAGAGCAGTCCACCCTGATTGAGGTCTCTCTGTGAAAGAGTCATCAGACAGCCTGCTTCAGCTGCAGTGGCTTGCTGATGGCTTGAATTCGAGTACAGACAGCTAAAGCTGAGAATGGTAGTGCAACAGAAGTCCTCACTGGGACTGTAAGCTAAAAAGAGATGTGACTGACCTTCAACGCCCAGTAATATTTCTTGATTCAAAGATAATTAACCTAGAAGAAGTTGAAAAACTAAATGAGAAACAGTAACAGAATAATTACGTAGATGAGAGAGAAGAGAGAAAGTAGATGAATATTTGATCTACACAACCCTTTTATGGATTAGAAGTTTTAGATTCCTAGGTGACAATATTTTCCAGGCCATTAAACTAACAGCTATAGTACACACACCAATGGTCACATCTCATAAGTTTCCCATGTGGAACAGAAACAGAACAAAGGAGGACACAGGTTTTGGAAGATAACCATAATGCTACAGGTAAGATTTGCATGCAACAGGTTTAACATGAAGTCCCTGTATACACTGAAAATGAAAAACACCAGAAGGTGAAAGAACCAACAAACAGCTTCTACTACTGAAATCTTGATACATATGAGTGTTCTAGGAAGACAACACTTTGCCTCAAAAATCAGGCTGCCACCTTAATTTGGAAATTCACCTAGGCAGTGAAACAGGCTTACAGATAAAAGAGCTCTGAAGGTAGATAACTAAAGCAATAGTAGTTCCTCCAGAGTCAAATGGACATAGATCCTCAGTATTGGACAAAGAAGACCAATTTTTTTAAGGCTGGGAAGATACTTTTTCTTAGACACATGCTAACCTCACCTAGCACCTTAACATCCTACCACCACTTTTTTTAGTATGTGCTTCTTGTTACTTTTCACTGATACCATGATTTATTTTCACTACATTTCAGGGGTGAAGGTGTTGAATGGTAACAAGAGGTAATGGAATATTGGTGGGAATGTTCAACTTCTACTGCCATACCACCAACATCTGCCTCTGATATTGTGGGCCAATATAATAAAATCACATCCAAAAGTCTATGGGTCCCGATGAGATGGATCCCAGAGTCCTGAGGGAATTGGCTGATATAGTCGCCAGGCTACTCTCAATGATATTTGAAAAGTGGCAATAAGGTGAAGTCCCTGGTGACTGGAAAAAAGGCATTGTTACACCCATTTTTAGAAGGGTAAAAAGGATGACCCTGGGAACTACTGACTTGGCAGTCTCAACTCTGTGCCAGGAAAGATCATGGAACTGATCCTCCTGGAAGATATGCTAAGGCATATGGAAGGCAAGAAGGTGATAAGGGAGAACCAGCATGGCTTCACCAAGGGCAAATCCTGCTTGACCAACTTAGTGGGCTTCTAAGATGGTGTCACTGCATCAATGGACAAGGGAAGAGCCACTGATGTCATATATCTCGACTACAGTAAGGCCTTTGACATGGTACCTCACAACATCCTTCTCTCCAAATTGGAGAGATATGGATTTGATGGGTGGACTGTTCAGTGGACAAAGAACTGGCTGCAGGATCAAGTCCAGAGAGTGGTGGTCAATGGCTAAGTGTCTGGATGGAGATCACTGATGAGTTGTGTCCTGCTGTGACCGATATTCTTCAATATCTTCATCAGTGACATTGACAGGGGGGTTTAGTGCACCCTCAGCAAGTTTTCTGATGATACCAAGCTGTGGGGTGCAGTCGACATGCCAGAGGGATGGGATGTCAGCCAGGGGAACCTGGACAGGCTTGAGCAGTGGGCCCAGGAGAACCTCATGAGGTTCCATAAATCCAAATGTAAGATCTTGCATCTGAGCCGTGGCAACCCTCATTATCAATACAAGCTGAGGGATGTAAGGGTTGAGCGCAGCCCTGCCAAAAAAGACCTGGGGGTACTGGTGGATGAGAGGCTGGACATGAGACAGTAACATGTCCTTGCAGCCCAGAAAGCCAACCGTATCCTGGGCTACATCAAAAGAAATGTGGAGAGCAGGTCAAGGGAGGTGATCCTGCCCCTCTACTCTGTGCTGGTGAGGCCTCACCTGGAGTACTGTGTGGAGTCCTCAACACAGGAGAGACATGGACTTGTTGGAGCATGTCCAGAAGAGGGCCACAAAAATGATCCATGGGATGGAACACCTCTCTTGTAAGGACAGGCTGAGAGAACTGGGGCTGTTCAGCCTGGAGAAGAGAAGGCTGTGAGGTGACCTGATTGCAGCCTTTCAGTATCTAAAGGGGAGCTACAGGAAAGAAGGGGACAAACTCTTTAGCAGGGTCTGTGGTGACAGAACAAGGGGAAATGGTTTCAAGCTCAAAGAGGGTAGATTTAGGTTGGATATAAGGAAAAAGTCTTTTACAGTGAGGGTGATGATGCACTGGAACAGGTTGCCCAGAGATTTGGTGGATGCCCTGTCCCTGGAAACTTTCAAGGCGAGGCAGAATCAGGCCCTGGGCAACCTGATCTAGCTGTGGACATCCCTGCTTGTTGCAGGGGAGTTGGACTAGATGGCCTTCAAGGGTCCCTTCCAACTCTAAGGATTCTATTAGTCTATGATTCTATGAAAATAGGAGACATTACTTCTGTAACAGCTTTTTATTAGACAGTACATACGAAATCTTACAAAGAAGATAAAAAGGTACATATCTTAATGAAATACACTTATCTCTCAAAGGTGAGGAAAAGGATTTGCAAATTTTGAGCTTTACCTAAGGAGTGCCACCATATATACTTAGTTGTTCTCATTTAACAGGCCCAAACTCTTTGAATTCTCTGGTATGTTAACTTTTTCCCTACAGTGTTATTACATTTAGATTTTATTTTCTTTATACTTGATGCCAATTTGTCATGGTTTTGTGATTTTCGGTTATTGGTATTCCACATCATAACATCATGTAGTGGACATACCTAGTTCTCAGAAGAGAAGGACTACTACAGTCCCCACGGTACTTTGCTCCTTTGTTACCATTTTCCAGCCGGAGGGAAAAGATAGAAGCTCGCAGTATAAAAACTTGCAGATCACGAGACCTCGTCCCTTTTTTCCGCCGTCTCTCGTCTTGGCAGCACCTCGCTCTCCAGCCGCCTTATCGTCGGTAGTAGAGTAAGGCCTACCTTGATTTTGGGACATTCTCTCTCTCTGTATTGAATTTATCAGCTTAAATTGTAATTATATTGTATTATAGTGTGTTGTTTTGCATTCCGATATTTTATTTAGTAAATTAGTTTGTTTCTCCTCAGATTGTTGCCGCTGTTCTTTGCTCTCAGGGCCATCTCCCTACCCTTTTCCCCTTTCCCCTTTTCCCGGGACGTGGGCCCTTGGGTCCCCCGTCCCCTTTGTCACGGAATCGGGCCTAACGCCCGTAAACCGTTGACACAATTTTTCTGCTTTTTTTCTTTTCCTTTGTAAATGATGAGTAGAATGTGGGCATTAAGAGAAGCACATGATAAATTACAAACTATCTATAATTTATGTGAAAAATTAATCCAGGAATGTGGTCCAAGGTTTACAAAAAGCTACAAATTTGTAACAAAGCTAAATCTTTGGATAATTTCAAAAGCACCAAGCATTTAACAAATCCTGTTAACTCGCATGGGACAAACTACTCAGCTCTTCTTTAATCCATATGATTAAACTTAAGAATCTAAATATGAGGTTATCACAAGGGCTCTTATTAAAAAAATAAATAATTAAATAAACTAGAGAAAATAATGTTTTCCAGTAAGTGTTATCCATTGAAAAAGGAATTTAATGCGCCATCAAATACTGAAATAGGACTATTATTTAAAGAGGCAAGAAAATCACAACAAAGAGCAATACATTGAAACTCCTCTAGACAACCAAGCAAACATTCTACAGAAGTATCACATGAAGTCAGAGAAAGAGAAGGACCACTTCAGTTTAAATACTTATCTTCTGCTTTATGCTGTAAGTGTACAATGCCTGGTGGAATAGGCAAATGCAACCTCAACAGAGTCAACTGACTTGAAAGCTTTTATGCTTTTAGAGTGCAATGAACTGTAATATAATAGAGGCTACTATAATGCATGGAGACAAAATGTTTTTGAGAGTGATATAACCACTTCTACTGGCAGGAACTGCATGAAAATTCCCTGAAAAAGGAGAGAGATAAAGCAAAAAAAGAAGTGACTATGTATATAGGAGGTTTGTGACCAACGGCACTGTTATGGGAAAGAAACACAAAGTGAAAAAATAGCTTGCAGAGAAGTGACTCATAGAAAAGCCTGTGGAACTCATAGATCACCGAGTCCAACCTTTCATGGTAAAAACAAGATCTAGACAAGACTGTCCAGCACCTTGTTTAGCTGAACCTTAAAATTCTCAAGCACAAGAGAATACACAATATCCTGGGGGAAATTACTCCAGTAATTGAATTTTCCTCACAGTAAAAAATTCTACACTTATGTTCAATCAGAATCTCCCCAGTGCAACTTATACGCATTTCCCCTTGTCTTTTCCACGCAGCTCCTTGTAAAAAAGGCATCGCCATCTTCTTTGTAGCCACCCTTTCAATACCAGAACATAGTGATGAGGTGTCCTCAGAGTCTTCTTTTCTTCAGGCTGAAATGCTGTTATACAGCTGTAAGGGTTGAGTAGCATGGCTGCAGTGTGTGCACAATTACACATTTAGCTGTTTTTGTCTCGAATCTTTTTCATCTATCTTTGTCCAAACAAAAGAACTATACTATTTTCTCTTGATTATCCCAGTGCCCAAAGCAAAGAGTAGAAATGCCCTCTTCAAGTCCAGCAGCAGAACAGAAACTTCTGAATGCTCATTTGACAACTCTTTCCTTACTGTGATCAGGTCTTGTATTCACATATGTATGGAGGTTTTTGGGTGTTGGACAGGTAAGATGCTCATTATACCTACAGTATAACAGTAACAGTAGGAAATGGGATAGGGAGCAGTCAAACATACATAGATATTGCCTTGAACTTTTTGCCTTGAGCATTTTTACAATTATTTTCAAACAGCACATCCAACAGTATAAAGATGCTTTCCTGAGAATGAAGAAATTAACCCAAATGACAAAATTATTGCAAATAGCAGCCTTTCATATTTTGAATTGTTGTGCCACAATGTCTCCTACCAAGCATCTCTTATCTGTATTTGCCGTGTCTCTTCACTTTTCTTACATTTTAACTAAACCGCTTAGTCAGCTTTATTAACTTCTAAAATAAACCAAAAACGAAACAAACAAACAAAAAACCCAAAACAAAATAATTATCTTCTATTAATTTAGTTTTCATGAACTGAAATTCTATTTCATAATTCAATATTTATTGGAATGAGCTAAGGTAACTCAATCAACATATACTGTATGTAATGAATAGTTTGAGAACAAAATCAGAATGATTGATAAAAACTTTTTATCCCTCGAAATTTTGGTATGTATGTGTCCTTATGAGTCTGTTGGCTGAAAGGCAATGAACTTACAAATAATCACTTTACAAAAGTGTCAAGTAGTAACCAAGATAATGAAACATAAAAAGAAAAGCTTCTGCAAAATTTTTTATTCTGCTCTTCTGCCTTGAAGTTCTACAGTATTACAGGCGTTCTTCTAAAAGTCAAGAAATACAATGAAACAAGGGTTACTAAAACAATCAGAACATAATCTTCTTGCAAGCAATCCTGATGTCTTCTGCTTGGGCAAGAAAATAAAGGCTGCTTCGTTTTCAGTCTCCAGTTTGACATTAGACTGAAAATGACTATGTTATAGCTCCATTCTTTGGCTAAACAGAGCATTTAATCATCTGTGATATTAAAATGGAGCTGTTCCTAAGTATGTAACATTCTAAATTCTAATAAAAACTTTGTTAAAATTATATTGTTGGTTTTAGCCCTGAATGGATGGAAGCATGAGGTACATTCCATTCCTAGGAAAGAGTTACATAGCACTGCAAAGAAAATATAATGGACATTAAGTAATTCTGAAGGATTTTGCCTTTCTGTCCAGAAAGCAAACTGATGAGCTCTCTTTCACAGCAGGAATGTAAGTCTGAATTGCACTGCATGAAATTACACTTGCCTAAGCTTATCGGAGAAAACACCTGAAAATGACTTACAACTCAATTTGTTGGGGAAAAAAATAGGAAAGAACTCTGGGATGGTGAAATGAATCTTTCCTGCTTTGAACTTTTACAGTATCTGTAAAATAAAATAAAATAAAGGTTAAACTTTCATTTAAAGTGGAAATCTATTGATAGTTGTTTTCTATTATTGCTAATTTATAACTTACTGAACATATGTTTAGGATATTTTATTGAAAATCTGTATTTTTTCTCTGAAAACTGCTAGCACTAAAGATAATAAAAACTTGTCATCTCTTTCATATTCTTGAGATTACAGACTTTTCAGTACAAATCCCCACTATCCTTCTCCCTCTCCTTCAGAAGAGGAAATTATTTCCTCATGTTGAGAAGGCTAGCACAAAGCTAAGAATGAAGGTTTAGTTAATATGTGGAGCAAATTTTCCTTTTCTGAATTATATATTTTTCAATTTATTATATCCTTTAGAAAATTCTGAAATATCTCATCTTTCTGTCTAAAATTTAGCTCTTTGTGTTAGAGCTTTGGGCTAGTAAATTAGTGAATTCATAGCTTGCTCTTAAAAAATATTTTTTATAGTTCCATTGTTCATTAAATAATCTAATTTCAACGTTTTATTTGGGAATCAGACTTCTCCATTTCCTTTGGTTGTATGATTGTTTTGCTTCTTAACTTTTTAATGAACTTATAGAAAAAGTTCATTCATTTGTTTGTAAAAATACTCTCTTCTAGTCTGTCCTCCCTTTATCTCCAATCTATGTATTGGTTACAAATGCTATGGCTTATGAGCTCAGAATACACACTGGGCTTTGATGATTTTTTGCCCATCTGTAACCACAGCCCACAATCAAAACAAAGCCAGGCCTTCATGGTCCTCTGTAGCTATTTACAATGTAATATACTGAACTGTAGTACTAATGGTCCTACATGAGTTTTCAGCTTCCTTTGGCATGCTCATTTATATTATGATGTAAAATACAGTAGTTTTAAGACCCCTTAAGCTTTTTACCATTATTTATATTTCCTCATAACAAAATTTCTTGGTAATGTCCATTTTAGGAGCTCAGTGGTACTGAAGTTTCTAGAATGAGCTCCATAGACAAATCCTTCTTTTATTGCTTTAGTGATAAAAGTGAAAGAAGTGAAGCATATTTTACTTTTCTTACAAGTAAGCCTGGGCATGTTCATAAATCAGATACTTGAAGACATTGTTTCTTTGCTGTCGCAGTAGGGGCAGTTGTGTGTACTTTGTGCGTAGACTAATGCACTTATGCTGAACTTTACTCACTTACTATGCAGGAAAAAATTCCCAAAAGGCTTTGGATATTTCCAAGATAAAGTCTGTCTGAAAATGATCCAACAGAACACATCACTTTTGTAGTCAGTCCTTAAGCAAAAGGAGAGTGGTGACTCCAAACTGTAAGGTTAAGGTAGCTGCTTCCTTTGTCTCCTTTCACCAAGGCTGGTGAGCTGATATCCATACAAAGGCAAAGGTGCCAGCCCTAGCTTGCTAGGAAAGGTTCAGCTGATGTTCATGAATGCTGGATGAGCTGCAGCCACCAGGGCACACAGAAGGAAGCAGCTCTGTGATGTCTTAATGGCATGACATGTAAAATAACACTTTAACAATAATCTCTGTCATCTTCACATAAAGAGAATCAGCGTTTTCATGGCAATCTTCATCTCCATATTTTAGAAGAATAGAACACATGCTATAATTAATGTATTTTATTTTAACCATCAAAGTCTTTGTCATGTTTGTTCAAATTGGCATATCTGGAAAATCTTAAAAAAGAGAGGAAGAAATAATGGTCCTGTCTCCTCTGCACAAATACATACATTTGCATGAAGAATAACTTTTCTTCTCTAAAGTGCAAAGATACAAACGATGACATTGTAGAGAAATGCTGGAAAAAAAAAGTCTTTACAAAAAGTTTAAACTAAAATGAGTTTAAATAACAATTATTAAGAGTAGGGGAAAAAAAAGGAATCTTTGCTATTATAAAGTTATACCATGTATTGTACTGTTTTGGCTTTCTTTTTGTGACACCAAAGCCAAGACCTTTTGTCTATGCATGCAGTGCTTTTGCAGACTGGTACATCATCTCTCAGAACTATATGAGTGCTTCCTTGGTACAAACATGATCTTGTGCTCTAAGGCTGGCATCTCCTGAAAGCAAAGCATTCATTGCTTCCTTAAGGATCGCTATAATGTGCAAGCCAAATCAGGTATAAGAAAGATGCGTGTATTTCCTTGCTCTAAACCAGCACAGGCTGTGCCACCTGAAAACGTGAGTTACTATGCTTGTATCACAGGGCCAAGGGAACCTATATATTATTCTTCAACAAAGCAAACGAGACTGGGAAAAATAATAGTAAAGCAGCTATGCATGGCAACATCACATACTTTATGTCTTAACCTTGGCAGAACTGCTAATGAAAACACAGCAAAACAATGGTTAGATGTTAATCCTAATTATCAGTGCAACTAAAAGGTAACCTCTTGTGATGAAGCTTGGTGATATCAATGTTTTGCTCACTTCTTGCAAGTGTCAGAAGCTTCTTGACAGCATTGCAGCATGGGGAATATTACCTGCTGTTTTTATGAAAACAATTTCTCATCCTATTTTTAGTATTTTAACCAGAGAAGCAGTGAAACTCACTACTACATACTGAAAGGCTGAAGTATGTTCACTCAGTAAAAGGAGCTTGTAGAATACCAATTTTGGTCATACTTTATGAAATTAAGATTGACTTTTAAAAGTTTACTTCCTTATATTAGTCAAGGATGCCCTTCCAAAGCGTAAGCAGTGTTAGAAATTTAAAACAATCATAAACTGCAGCCTCTTATGAGAAAATTCCTACATGTGATCATCTTGAAAGGAAGAAAAATGGAAGTTTCTGATTTATTTACTTCTACACAGAAGTAACTATTTCTGTGGTTATTTTGACTTTGATTTAACTCATCTTTCAGACCGTTCCAAATCAGAATGCAGTCAGATCAAATTTCTATTGATCAAATAAAATGAATTAGCTACTTACTCTACATCAGCTGCAAGTCTGCCACAGAAAGGAGCAAAAGGAATGATTTTCTATATTTAATGATGGTTAAATGACAAAAAGGAAGAAGTTGAATAGACTTCAATTGGAAACAGTAATCCTAAGAGGGCCACCTGGCAATTACATTTAATATGCTAATGCTATTACAGTACGTGAAATTTTCTATTCCTCCCATAAAGGTCTTGTTAACAGTAATTAAATGTTAAGACATTCTGTCCGGTAAAGAAAAGAGATATAGTGAAATTATTATCACTAGGATCAGTGGAAGACTTTTTAAAATTAGTATTTGAATAGAAAAAGACTGAATTCTCACTACCCAGGGACAAGAAGACTGATCCGATCTCTGTTAAATTACATGCAATCATACTTTATAGAATTACACTTTTCAGAATTGCAAACATTTGTGTAAACCACTGACAATGCTACTCTGCAGCTGACAAGAATCAATACTGATCCTCAGCCTCCTTCTGCAGCACCTCTTACCCCAACGAGCTGTGACCTGTACTGCTAGCTTTGGAGTTCTGTGCTTCAGTCTCCATTGCTGGCTATCATAGAATCATTAAGGCTGGAAAAGACCTCTAAGACATCTGGTCCAACCATCCACCTACCACCAATATTGCCCAAGAAGTATCGCCCAACCAGGCACTCTCCTGAATGGGAGATCACTCAGGATTAAAACTGGAGTAGGTCTCAAGTGCCAACAAAATGCTGCTTTGAGCAGCTGAGAAGGGCTGGAGAGTGTGCATTACTGCTGGTGCTGTGTTTTGGTCTGCATGAGATATGAGGCATTACTGTCCCCAATGATCTGGACTTGGCTCTTTTCTTCAAACTGTAACAGTTTATGTTTTTTGTCTTGGAGGTCCCAGGCTTTTTGTCAAAATGGCAAATATGACATATATGATATTCATGCCACAGTTTTCCAGATCTATAAAGAATATTTTGATAACCTCATAAAAAATGTTTTCTCTTTTGCAGCAGTGAAGTAAGCTCTGCACCAATAGCAAGCACTGGAATTACACAGCATGGCTTCCAATAAAGAATAATTGGATTCAGTCTATAAAACTAATTAAGAATGACACAGCCTCTTTAGAATCCTGATTCTGTTTTTAATACTTGCTCATAGGTTTTCACAAAACATCCACTGGCAATGAAATTTATTTGCAGAGATAAACATATATCACCTAATTTAAACGCATGAAGAAAAGTGAGGTCCACTTATTACTTAAACTAGATAGAAATTTAACAGTAAATTCACTTAAGTTAATATATAGGAAGATCTTAAATAAAACCTGATACAACTGGCATATATACTGGCATATTGGAAATTATCAACCATATAACATGTCAGCAGTCATTGTTACTTCGCATCCTGGCCCCAGTTTTGCAGCATTCTGCCATTGTACAGAAATACTTGACAAATACTTGAAGCAATATTTGAAGTTAAGAAGACAAAATACTAAATAAGTACAGGAAATCTTTCAGTTTTCGGTGTATGGGCTCAAAAGCTCTTAATTTCAAAATCAGGTGATAGCAGATAATTTCACCAAGCAAAGTATATCTATACACAGTTTCTAAGACAAAAGAAGGGAAAAATAGGATATATCCATGGCAAAATTTCTAAAAATTAACTATGCTTTAATTCTGTATGGATAATTTAATATCCTAATGCTTGAGCATATTAACTTGGATTCTCTTTCTATTTTATGTGGTTGACAGAAGGAAGGAAGCTTTTGCCCACCATTAAAAATGGGTCTGTTGCCTGCTTCCATGATCACCCTCAGATTCCAACACACTTGTGGAACTGTTGTACTTTGGAGCTGAGAAAAATGGACAAACGCAGTAAATTTTTTTGAATCAATAGCTAAACTTCACTTGGAACTAGTGCGAGTGACTGCCATCGAAATACAGTTTCTTGATCTCACTTCTTATGGCAATAATAAAGATCCCATTCAAGAGAAATACTGTTGAATGCCAGTGACCTACTTATCCTAAAACTATCCTGTATATCCTACAAGTCTTTTTACAAAGAAAGCTTAAATAGTGTTTCTGAAATGATGGGAGAAATCTACCCCTCACCATCCCCCTTCTTATCTTTTAGTATTTAAACCTGGAAAAAACCCTGTGATTACTCTAGCTACTGGATGGCTCTCAACCAGAAATGAAAATTAGGTGAAATGCTTGCCAAGTTTTTACAACATATGTTGCTTCCAATCAACACTCCTTTAATAATATCTATATTCAATGTGCTCAGCTGTTTGCCAAGAAGACTCTAATGCCCTCCATCTGCAGTTATGCCAGATATCAGACAATGAGTTAGCCACCTCATGTAGATAAGCTGGCACTTTGCTAAATCTTGAATGAGAGAAGATGTGGTATGTCATATGCTAATGTTTTCAAAGTCAGTTCGCAGAGCAGTTGAACATACTAATTCTCCTATAATGCATTTCAATCAATAATACTTCAGGTTGGTAGAGACTCAATCAGAAAGGATTAAGAAGCATTAGAAAACACTTTCAGGGCACAGCTAAGAATTATAAAGCAAATTGTGAAATTTATTTTCTTTTAGAGCTGGAGTTAAAATATGACCATTTATAACAACTAATAACTATTAATAATGAAAAGCCCACACATAGTGATGTATCTCATAATTTAAATACCTTCTTTCCCACCCTTACCAAGTACTTTGCAATACTTGTCCCTCCTATGGAAAACTGAAAGGTTTTAGTTACCTTACATACCAGCATTTCCACTACTATAGAACTTGCCTCTGAAAAAATGTGAAAGTAGGAGATGGGATTTTGTACAAATTCTAGACAGAGCCTTCCAGGAGTTTCTTCAAGAATCCAAAAGAAAATCTCCAGAACATTGATTCACCAGGACTGAATTAGAAAATCTTGCCTTGCGTTCTGTACCTTCCCATGTTTCTTCGGCAGTGAAGCCCACTCACTCTTCTATTCATAGAAAAAAAATATTTTCTAATGGCAAGGAGCCTGAAAAAGGAAGGAGTACAAATTACAGCACCAATTTCTGGAAACCTGTAGATCTCCATCTACGATACACCTTTGTTCTATGCAAAGTTAGCAGGCCATAAAGCTTATGCCATTTGAGATGCTCAGTCTCTCTCTGATTGTTATTATAATGCTGCTGGCAAGGTGGAAGGTGTCTGGGATTATTCTGTGGGAAAACCAGTGAGTGCTGTCTCTGCCTCCAAGTCCGTGAGGAAATGTATGAATGTGCAGTTTATTCAGAACGCAATAATTTAGAAGCTATTAAAACTTGTTCTAAAAGAAATAGTTTCCACTGTTTCCTCAAGTCACAGATTTGCCAGCACAGGGATCTAGCTTTTCTGGTACTTCTGGATCCACACAATTTTCTCTTAGGTGAAGATGAATGGAGATAGGAGACAGGGAAATGCAATTTCCTTTTTTAAGTAAGCCCAAGATACCATGCATCTTTCAACAATACTGACTTAATTCTGTCTTGTCCCACTGATCTTTGGTTGAACATTTGCTTTGTACCAACTAGACTCACAACACAGAAAACACCTGCTATATAGCTGACATACTCAACCACAGTAATTGCTTTTTTTTCTTTTTTTTAACTTTTTCTCTCTTTCTCTCTCTCTCTCTCTTTTTTTTCCTTTTCAAAAACCTAAGGACTTGGAAATGCAAAGGGAAACTTCAGTCAGAATCATCAACATTTTGATGTGCCCTTAAAAAATCCAACCTTGTTTGAAAATGATTTAAAAAAAAATCCCTGAAGCTACTGTAGCCAATAACTTAAAGTTTGTGGAGAAATTCTCCAAGCATCTAAGAGATTTCTTAAATTCTTAAATAGCTTTTGTTAAAAATAAATACATAGTTTTAAAATAAACTGTGGGAAATATGAAAAACTCTCAAACACAGTAATTACGCTAGTGTAAATTGCTTGTGCTCAGAGAAAGATCTACCTTGCATATTTGTAGTAAAATGTAATTTGTTACAAACTAACTACGTAGTGGAACATTCCTGACAATATTTGCTTTCTGATTAGCTCACGCCTTCTATTCATTTAAATGGTTCGCTCAAGACTAAGTTTCATCTGTGCTGATTTTAAGTCTCTGCGTCTAGTGTTTCCTGAAGGCTGGGTCTAGAGACAGAAAATAATGGACAACCATGTGATTTCATCTAGACTGAGATATCCCATATCAGAGATAAGGACTTAGGGTGGCTAATGCCTGTTGCTAACAATAAAAAGAATAGCTGAAGTTTTTTTATTCTAAAATTTCATTTTAGTTTTCAAGATATGATTATGTAGTGAAATCATTTACAACATCAGAGAGTCTCTGCTTTACCATCACAGCTTGTTTTCTTTTCAAAGAATAAGATTTATTCTACCTTTTCTCCTTAGTTTTAACATACGTGGGTTTATGCGGTTACTGACACACAAAAATGCTCTCAATTTATTGAAATGTATGTTGATTTGAAAAAATCAAAAACATTTCCTTTGATGAATCTTCAACCATCAATATCAGAAACACTTGCCTTTTCTTGACATCTCTATTCCTGAGCCTAGGAGAGCTTCCAGTTTTTTAAAGAAACCCTAGCATGGGATTGTGAAAGTGGTCTGGATGCCTGGGAGATGAGGTCTCCTGAGCACGTCACTCTGGTGCACCCCAGGGGAGGACTGTGACAGAGCCTCACAGCCTCTGCTGCAGACTAAGCCTGGCCAGAGCAAGGGCTGGACAGATGGCCCCAAACTGTCTATACGCCCAGTTGTATTGCCTAGAGTAATACAAACAATATCTGGGAACTGTCTGAGGGTCAGCACTTTTCCAAAGGCACCTTGAAAAGGCCAGTCTCTTTGAAGTGGAAAACATTTTAGTCCTTATGACATGAGCTATACCATACCATCACCTTCTATGGGCTAGAGAACAAATAGCCTGTGAGCCTGTTTCCTGGTAGTTCTGTAATCTACCCTACATCTGTTGACCATCTTAGAAGATATGCCAACAAAGTAATAGGAAAAGCAAGCGATTGAAGCATTTAGTTAAAAATAAAAACCAATCCCAGATAATATTTCTAGCTTTTCAAAAAAGAAAAACAACCCTCAGGGCAGTTTTAAGTAGATTTTTATCATTTCTGGATGCCTAAAATTCAGAAGAGAATAGAAGAATGTTTGTGGTGATCCTTGGGAAAACCTGTTCAGATTTGACTGATCTATGAAAGGGGCAATATTCCATTTTTTCAACCCTCAGAAGAGCTTGCTAAACTCCTATGTATAGAAGCTGTGAACATGCTGTTGGAATGAAACATCATTAGTCCACTGAGACTTCTGCTACCATACATACACAGAATATATATAACACATACACTTTTTCCAGCAAGAGCCTGGGTGTCTTAAATTCTCTGCTGTACTGTAAGAAAGATTAACATGTAACACACTTTTATTGCATGCTGAAACCCTAAGAAAATGCAACAGATGTATTTATTCAGTCACTAATCACATACTTCTACTCTGAGAAAAATAGCTGGATACATGGCAATCTTTAGAGACCTCAGAGTCTATCTTAGTCTTCGGGGAAAAGGGAAAACTTAAATCAAGTACGTAGGTAATGAAATACCCTTGTATTAACATTGGATAAGTAATTTGCTGACTTGCCGGTGTGTACTGGTGCTTGTGCAAAGCATGTTTTGGATCATAGATCTTTCCTTCCAAACTAACAAACAATGTCCACTGCGTATGTCATTACCGGAGACTGATGAAGCCATTATGGAAACATTTCTGGGGACTTTGAAAGACCCTGATTTTTTTTGGTACTCAAGTGAGTTTGGGACAAAAGTGTAATCACTCAATTTTGATGGTATCAATTTTGAGCCAGATTCTGTTATCCTGGATTCATATGGAATGCTGCCTTTTTTAGCAAGTGGTGCAATTGATTTTAAAGGTATCAGTTGCCAAATAAGAAACTATTCAGAACAAATGCGATATCAGGAGTCACCTTCCATAACAGCAAATGAAAAATATGATGACTGCTACACGCTTAATATAACTTGAAATACAATATAATTTTTGATTTTAACATAAACACTCTTTTTTAAACTTACTGTTATAATTTATTATTTGTATAAGCATTTCAGTAAATGTGCATGAAATGACTTTCCACAAAGCCATAATAAGAAAAAGGAAAAAAAAGAAATGCAACAACTTTCACTCCTAAGTAAGCCTAAGTAAGGGTGCCCTCAAAAAATTAGTATTTAAAAGTAATTTATGCTTGCCTCTGCCTAGGAAAGTCCTAAAATTTTCCAGCTTACAAGGGAATTGCTATCAATGTTATTATTACCAAAAAATGACATCTCTGTACGCTGGCATCAGTGTGAACCAATTAGCACTATGGAAGTTAAAAAAAAACAAATGTGGCAATAACCATCTGGGTAGACAAAATATTCTTTTTACCTGAGGGTCCTTGAACATGGCAATAAACATATGGCAGAGAGAGCTGGGCTTGTTCAGTGCATTTCTAATAAAAATCTGGGTGACACAAATGTGCTATGACGGGTGTCATAGAAACTAGCGTAATGACCTTTCACATCTGGATGCCTCATTTCTAATTAGGAATGAATAAGACATAACAAGGTCAGGTGACACTGCCTAACAGAGTATATTACTTGTATATGGATGAGGCATTTTTATGAAAAACTTTCAGAGCCTTTTTACCAATTATCCCACGTAACTCAGTATGACACCAGACTGAGCTTCCAGATGTGAAAGGTTAGAATTTTTTATCCTGAACTATGTTGCATATTCTTTTTCCAGTTCTTTCTTATCTTTGTATCAATTTCAAATGAAAAAAAAACCAAACACAAAAAAAACCAACAAAAAAAACCACACAAATTTGTTCCCTCAACTTCACGCCTCCGTTGAAATGTCACTTGCAACATAAACCACTTGCACACTGCTCCAGCAACATGTGTGTGTTTCACCAGTCACAGCACAGAAGGCCAGATCCTTACCCCTTACCCTGAGACTAATTGTGCAGTCAGTCCCACGGCAACCATATATTCTAACCACCATTTAGTCTGCTTCCTGGCTGCTGTTACATGTCGTGTACTGTTTCTAGGGTTTCAGGAACGTATCACATTCTTGGTGTTTGTCCTCAGGCAGGAACCGAGGTGCTACCGCGGGAGTGCTGCATGAGCTGCTTCCTCTGATGTGATGTCACCTGCAGGTGTCCTGATTTTATGGATCTATTGCACTGAGAGGTTCACAGGCAGCTTTTAGACACTTTTTGCTGTGAAGTGTTAATAAAAAAGAAGAAGTGATGAAGAAATGGAAATCTGGTGCTCTGAATAACCCAGCAGTTTGTCTTACAGGTCACTCAAACAAGGTCATTATTGACTGAAAATGATCAGCCTTGCTCCTCTGAGACACATGAAGAATAAAAGAGATCGTAATTCACATAGTTCATGTAGACCAGTTCCCTCACATGTTTTTAAATTGCTGCTCCTTTCTTTGTAACTTAAGAGAAAGGAAAAATAAATTATTAGATTTTAAGATTAACCACAGGCCAGCTTAATACAGAGCTGAAAAGTAAACAGATGTTTTGATAGTGAAAGAAATAATAGAAGAGAAAATAGGAGCCATAACAGCAAAATTCACAGCATGTTCTGGATAATGTGCAAAGGTTCATGATGTTTAGAGACATCACTTTAGGGAGATATATTAGGAATCAACCACTTGATCTTTACTGGATCAAAAACTCATAACTGGTCATAACTAAACTACGTTTTCTCATGGAGAGCAGAATTTAGTAACTGGCTTTAAAGCAATTTAATTTTTGTACTTCCTAGGTAGGTCTTTCCTTATGAATAGTGTATTCCAGAGGCTTAGATCTTCTATGACTTGACAGTTCTCTAGACTGTTGTTGGTATGTTCCTGAAATAAATAGTGAAGCATAGCATGAGAGTATTTAAGTTAGCAGATAATCAAGCTCTGGGACAAGTAGCGGTGTAGCACTACCATCTCAGCTAAATAACCTTCTAGGGATGCTGTATACCGATAGCACAGTCAAAGACATGTCTGCAGCTCACTTACACACGTTTACAGTACAGAAGTAGGAAATATTTTTTTTTTCTTCAGGTCTTCTTCACTTTTCTGAACGGTCTTGTGCACAGAAATACAGATTCACTACAAAAAGCAGGCACTTATAAACTATTTCTGCTTTGGGGAGGACTACTAGTATACAGCAAAGGTTTTGGAAAAAAAGATATACTGTTGCATCCCTCTTTCCTTAAAATTCCCACTTGTCCTGTTGCAGTCTACCTGTTTCCATTTAATTCCTTCCATTTTTTCCACTGAGTAATAGCTGAAATTAGTTTTAAAGTTTTACAGGATCCGGGATTATCATTCATCACGAGGATTGTAGGGTTCTAGCATATAATACAGGTTGTTAAAATAATAGAAAAAATAATAAACACGACCAGCAATAACTAGCCTATACTGTGTTAACATTCTGCATTATTCCAGTCTCTCAGTAAGTGCAAAACTGTATTTTGTATTTTTTTCTATTAACACATCTCCATCTATGTTTATTTAAAATGTTCTGATTTGAGATGGAAGGTTACTAATCATACAGTGCTGCTGGCGTGGTTTTCCTGCAAATGAGTCTGTGTGTCTCCAGAGATTTGCCTGCACTGACTACATAAATACAGATTAGTAAAGAACATGAAAAAGGCAGGTAAGTTCGCTGCCCCTGGCTTTGGCAAATATGTCCCTTTGGTATGTCTATTAATGTAAACGTTATCTTAGCAATGCAACCTTGTTTTAGCTATATGGCAAAAGATGGAACTACTCAAGGTCGGACTTGAGGATCAAGAATTGACCCTGGGCTATGTTGGAGTCCAAAGGTCATGCAGGAGTCAATCAACATTCTACTTCAATGTCACCAGTGCTCTGACCTATTTCGCTTTGTTATGAGCAATCACAGTCACTTCAAGAATTAGCCAACAAGGGGAGACTTCTAATTTCACATAGTCAGCACCCTGTGGATGAGAGGTCACGATCCATCCACTTTACTTCTCCCTCCTTCTAACTTTAACTTGTGGGAAAAAGCATCCTGAGCTATCTCAGAACATCATCTCTATTATAAAGATTTGTCTTCTGATACAAATGGAATTCAAGAGAGAATAATATTTGCCTTAATTCTCTACTTTATCTTCTGCCATATCACATCCCTCTGCAATTAAACAATCATGACAGTGAGTAAGATACAGGATGGAATGGAATAAGAAAGTGTCATTCAAGAAATCCTAAACATAGGTAGAGTGAGAAATGTGATAAATGAAATGTGAAAACTTGTTTTCTAATGAAGAGAAAAATTAAAAAGAATGGAAAAGGAAAAAAAAAAGAAAAAGAAGAAAACAAGGAAAAAAGGAAAAGAAACAGAAAGTAAAGGAAAAGGAAATAAAAGGGGGAAAAAAGCAAAAAGGAAAGAAAAACAGGAAAAGGGGGAAGAAGAAAAATAAGGGCAACAAGAGAAGCAAAGAAAACTGATATATAATGTGTGATGAATTCCTGCAGATCTTTAAAGAATGCTGTTAAAAATATTTATTTTTTCCTAGAGAAAAAACAATTCAGACATTTTTCTTTGTTTCATGAGACCAGAACAACAGGTTCTGCAGGTCAAAGCAATTCACACAAGCCTTTCTCTCAACACGAGAAAAAAATAATATTTGAAATGTATGATTAAAGCTCTCAGAATGCCACAATCCATTGCTTTGACCACTGCATAAACTATACTGGAACATAATGAAATGTATGCTATGGGTTTTCACTGTGCAAATGTATGAATACATATATTCATAATATAGTATACTATAATATACTATTCTGAGCCAGAATACACCTATCAGATATAAAACCAGGCTGTTTTTATAGGATTTCTTTTATGCAAAGTACCATAAAGCAACATACAGTGCAAACCACTGTTACATAATGTAACTGTGAGACCCTTTGCAAATGACTAGCAAATGACTCTAGGAAATTATTTGGAAAAATGTAATTTGAAAACACCCCACTATTTCCAAGTATCCATTATCACATAATCTGCATTTAGAGAAATATTCTGCTCTTCTGCAATGAAGGAAAGGTCTAGGCAGCTAAAGAGTCATGATCTGCACTGGGAGAGGAAGGGGAGAAGGAGTTCAACTCTAAGTGATGCCAAACTTGGAAGAGAAAGAAGGGGCTCCGTATCAACCTGGGAGAAGATGGCTTTCATACTACAAACCTTTATTTTCCTGGGAAGAATATAAAACCCTTTGCTAAAAAGTTTTTTACCAAACTCTGTAACAATCTGCAGGCTATGTATGTTTAATTATTTTACTTTGGCTTTTCTCCGGGCATTTTACAGAACAAATGCAGCGGTACTCTCTGCTAAGTGCAATCTGGTGGCTGAAAATGCTTCTTTGCAAAAGCTGAGGTTATAGTACGTGCACCCCTCTTTACAGTTCCTATTAAGATGCTGTTAATGACTTACCAGTGATCTCTCTGTCTACATGGACAAAGGTGATGAGCAAAAATAGAAGAAGAAAATGTTTGAAAGTATCCAATGATAAAATCTACAAATCCATTCAGGAGGTTAACTGTTCTGGCTCAAAGTAATTTAGAAATCTATAGCCCATTGAATTTTGATAGATTAAGCTTCTTGCCACTGGAACACTTTTGGAAATTTTATTCAAGGCCCAGACTTCATCAGCACAAGACTGTCTGTAGATTCTCCAAAAAGTGGATGCTGAATGACAACACAAACAGAACAAGACTCCAGTGCTTGCCTTGCTCCTTTTTTCAACATTTGGAAGCACTTGGAGACAAGGGCAACAATGCCACACACAGTGCCAGGTCTAAGTTGACTTGAATTCAGAATCTAACTCAGACTTGGTAGTTTCTTCTTTTTCTTTTTTTCCTTTTTTTTTTTTTCTAATGAAATGTCATTTTACTCTACATATTTTAAACAATATATCTGACATCTTTTAAACTATTTTTTCAAATTAACCCTAAAATGGAGAGGAGGTGACTGAATAAGTAAAGAGTTAAAAGCCTCATTTTAGATCTGGGCAGTTATTTCAGAAGACTAGTTTTTCCTGATTTAATCCGTGCAATCCTTTTTTACTCCTGTACATGTTAGTATAACACCCCTAGCAGTTGTCATCATAAAACAGCCACGATCACATTGACATCAGTTTTTCAGAAGATGTTATGTAGAAAATGGTACACTGTAATGACATTTAGAGCTGCCAGACCACTGTAAATTATAATTTTTATGTTACCCAGTGTGCTGTAGAAAGATAAGTACCAGATATGTTTTTTTCTTCATTAGCATTTTGTATATAAAAGAATAATTTTACAAAGTAATAAGTAGTCAGTTGTAAGGACTAGCTTTCTATCTGCGTAGTACGCAACATATTTAAAAAAATTCAATCTCTTTTCACTCTTGGTGTGGAAGATCAAATTTTCTACCTGCCCGCATTTTCTTTACATTCTCTTTGTATGTCATCCAAAAGCAGAACACTGACATTACAATTCACATGACATTCTCCAGAGCATACCATCCCCCTCATTCAGATTTGTTAGCATCAATTCCTGTTTTCTTTAAAATTTTTCATTCAGCTTTCATTGCCATAAAATGGTGCATCAGTCAACATACTCTGAAGATCAGGCTGTATGTGAAGAGTTTTGATTGTTTTATATCATTTTAGTCACTTAATCACATTACGTTGTGAACTTGCACATTCACACAATGCATCTCTGGCTCCTGAATTCATACTGTTGTAGAGAATTCAGCAGCTGCACTACACAACACAGAATAACTGAGCCTGGAAGATACTGATTAGCTCCCTGAGAGATCAAGAAGTGGAATCTGAAAAGTTCAAAATCCTCATCTGAATGACCAACAACTTATGAAATAATTTTTTTTTGCCTCTGTCTAATAACTATTTAATGTTTCATGTAAAAAAAAAAAAAACAACAAAACCCACCAAACAACAACAACAACAACAAAAAACAGCAGCAAAGATGAGAAGTTGACCATATATGCAGTGATTAAGAGAATATATTAGAAGTCTGTTATTTCAGGCAATGGGTAGGGAGATTTTGGTGTTTCTGTTTTCAGAATCGGACACAGCTGGAATTTTTATCTCCAGTAGTTCAAGGAGACTACCCATTCTTTTGGATTCCTTCTCTTCCATTTTTCTTATGTCATTCCAACAAAATTTTTGTCAACATCAGTTTTATTCAACAGAGAAGAAAGCGTTTCATAAAAAAAATCTCATTTTGGATTCACAGGAACATTTTATTGAGTGAAAAAAATAACATCCCTCAAAAAACCTATGTATCACATTTCATCAGATGCTGTCAAACACTGTTTGGCATTTCACAATTATGAGACTCCAGTGCTGTGCAGTATTTGCACTCCTATTACCAATTTTACATTGGAAAATAGCACAAAATAGGACAATTCTCTACTAAAACTTTGTTTTGATCATATTTTGACCTCAGATTTCTAATTCTTGGGCTTCTGATTTTCTTTATTTTTTTTTACCTGTTGAGAATCAAAGCCCACTATACTACCTTTGGAAATAATTCTTGTTAAAAATACCAAAAGAATGACATGCAACACAAATAGCAAGGCATGGGAAAGGACAAAAAATTGATAATATGCCATCTAGGATGATCAAGTTGTCAAGGATGACACTGAATAAATTCCCTTGTTATTGCAGTTGAACTGGTATAATACCAGGGGACTGAACATGAGCCAGATTTGATTTGTCAACTTGTTGCTATTGTTTTGACAACATTTCAGCAAAATTGTCACATCTGTTGAAATTCTCTTAGAAAATTAGATGTAGCAAAGAACACCAAACAGCCTTATTTTCTCCTACTGAGTGTGCTGGGATTTTCTTTTGGTGAGTCATCAGCCGGCAGCAACAATGAAGTGTCACAACAATCACAAAGATACCATCTGTTTAAGGGAGATGATCCAAAAGCAAATATGTATCTTTCTAAGCACAAAAAAAATGGATCAGCAAAAAAGAAATTCACACACATACACACGTGTACACTGACTGCGTGAGTCTGTGTACATCTTCAATATTTCTGTAATTCATGTAGTTCATATAAAAGCAAGTACAAAATTTCCTCTGTCAATTCCTATTGTCATCTAAAGCCACAGATAATACTATCTGAATTTCATATTATGGAAGCTCATGACATTTGGAAATATGGAATATGTTTTCCATCACATGATGCCACTCACACCTGGTGCTTGCAGAAAAAAGATGATTACAATGCTTCCATTTCTTTCAAAGTGTTTTAACAAATGCAGACATCATGCATAACTCTGCCTTGCCACAAGGTCTCCAGCAAACTAACAAAATATTTAAAAGAAAATAATTTTTGCTAGCCAATATTAAATGTCCGTAAACCAACAATTTTGATCAGTATAATTTATGTGTGAAAGGAAAACACATTTAACATATTTTCTAAAGTAAACATTACAATAAATTAATTGGAAAAAAAAGTAAAAAATGTTTTCCAAAAAAAGTAAAATAAAGTACAAGGTAAAAGTTGTATTGCAAGTAGTAAAAATAGTAACAATGAAATGAAAATTATTAAAGAGGTAAAGTGGGAGAACTGATTGCTGGTATGGCTTCCCAGAAACAGGCAGGCATCTACTTCTCTGGTTCACTAGCATTTATATTGGGTGTCCACTCTTTAGCTTTCCTTTGGGTGATAAAATGCAGACTTAGACAATACATTGTAGAGCCAAAAAGAGTTCATCCAACAGCAAAAATCCCAAGACGGGTAGTCTATTAGTTATGCAGTAATCATCACTATTTTATTTAACCACTGTGCTTATATTTAGCAAAAAGATTAAATATCTGCAACACCAGGGATCACTAACTTTTGCTTAAAAATCTACTGTATTTCTCTAATTATGTCCCCATGCAAGCAGGAAATAAATGCTATGCTTTTCTGTTTAAATTTCCTACAACCGTTGCCTTTTTTTCACATTTGTCTTCTAGAATTCAAATGACTCTGTGATACTGCAGTGGAAAAATTAAACTTGCCTTCACTTGAGTGTAAAATGAAATATAAACATACGTGGCCACGTGAGATTACAACAGAAAGTTCAACATTACTAGGAGAAAAACAAACTCATTGCAAAGAAATCTTCCTACTATATGTCATTCTCTGTTGTTAGTATTGGAACTTGGACAACATCCCTTTAAGACACTTCTGGTGAATAATATTAGTTCTTCTTGGCTGTGCACTCTGCCAGATACAATAATATTACGATATGATATGATTGATTGATATCAACATAATGGAGTATTAAGCCACTATTTTTTTAACAGCTAGTAGAATGATTTGCACTAACACAAAGATTGATTACTAATGATTGACACTAAAGCAATGGAAATTTTGAGAAGGCAGCATATGATTTTGCATGTTAATAAATGAAAAAGATAAAACAGTCACTTTGAATACAATACTGTGAGTACATATAGTTGACACAAATGGCAAAATGCACATCTAACCCTTTTTCTAAATAATATCAAAGCCTCACTTATTCTTAGAGAATTCTCTGCAAAGAGATTCTGATGGTGGCAGAGGCATAAAAGAAAAAGATCTTCACTGGTGGGAAATTTAGTTGGAATAGTTAACTGAGGTAAAGCGGATAGTGGTTTTTTTTGTTCTCTCTCTCTCCCTCTCACACACATACACACATTCTCTCTTTTTTTCCCATCTCTCCCTCTCTCTCACAAATGAATTTAGTCATCCTTCTATTCTCAAAATTCAACCTCAGAGATTGTAGGTAGAACAAAGAAATAGCCACAGATACAATGTAAAATAGAACAATTTGACCTTATTAATAGGCAACAACTCTCACAATTCACCTGAAAAATAGACTGACATAAAAGACAAAATCCATGAATGGGTAGCACTTAAGCAAGCTAACTGGATAGGAAATATATTTAGAACTATATATTTTAAAATGTAGTTTAAATCATGTTTTCAAACATGCTTTTTCATTCAAGGTAGCTTGGGCATAATGATGATGAAACTGAATTTCCTGCATTTATTCAGCAGAACTATCACATTAAGTGTATCCCTTCACTGGGTGTGAGGATGAGTGTGGAATGAAAACAAGGTGACAGACCAAAATGAAAAAGAAGTGATATCATATTGATATATCTTGTCTTAGACATGTCAGTACTTGCTATTTTATTTCTCTGATATGAAGGATGGATGAAGTAAAACCAATTTTTGTTGTCAAGGGCTGCCACAAAATGGAAAGAAACAACAAGAACAAAAAAAAAGATGTCAAGAATAGGTCTATCAATAACTGTAACTTATTTTACACATACCCAGTAAAAACCCATTCAGCTTCCAGCTTAAAACAAATAAAATGCTATTCCATTTCTAGAAGTTACCTTAGCTGAAGGTACTACTACTACTACTTCATCCACCTTCAGAAAGTGCCTCTTAACATTCAGACATGACATCTGTGTAGTCATGAAATTTTGAATAATTTGTACTGAAACATACATCTTCAACTAGGACTCTATTCACACATTTTTGAAGATGCTGCACAAAGCTTCTGTTGAAGGCAATAGAAACTTTGGCTGCTCGACATCTTCAAAAGTCTGTTCATATATTTTTATTTGTTCAGTATCCACTTAAAACATAAATAATAATAAACATAAACCTTGCAAAATGTAGGAAGACTGTCCAGACAAGAATGTAAATAAACTGAACAGACCTTTACAGACTTTCTGAATTTACAGAAAATACATTTAAATGTAACACACAATAAGAAATATAGGTATAAACACTGAATACATCCCTGAAATGAGCTATAAGAATGAGTGACTTTTGACAGAAGAAAAATTAAAGAGTCTATAACAGAAAAAAATGGGTAGGTAGGGAAACAAAGTAAAGAAAGCCCTTACTGTTTGGAAAATCTGCTGAAAGACTTCGTTTTCTGCAGAAATTCTACTGTTGTAAAATACTATCCTTTTATCTTCATAGTAAATCTTATTTTAGAAGAAGATATAAACAAGTTGCTAAAGCATAAGCCAAGATTCTGTTACTTCTTGTTTCCTCAATAATCAAACAACTTACAACTTGCTGAATTGATTCTTATTTTAAATCTGCATGGATTTATCAGTAGATTATCAGTAAAAGACCCTGAAAGTTGCAGAAGCCAATACAAAACTGAAATAACAAGCAATATGGAATTAAACATGGTGTTGAAGCTGAATCACAGTAAAAGGAAGCCACATCTGATCTGATCTTCACCCTCCCTGTACTATGCGATCAGACTGAATTTCCCAGCAAAATGTCAGCAGCTCCATTCAGTGCCTGCCAAGGCGATTCTTCTAAGGACTGAATGCTTGCCCACAATGGTTTTATCCAGTAGTGTTGATAGGAGTGATAGTCTGGCATTTTCCTTCTATGACACACTGCAGAAAACTGAGCATGCTTTTAAGAGGTTTGTTCCTCTAGTTTGATAAGATGTTTTCTTCAGAAAATAAATAGAACTTTATTAATTCAACTGCTTTCAGCAGAGATACAGTGAATGACAGCATATGTCGAAAGCAAGTACATGTATAATAAAGGAGCTCAAAAGCAACTATGTTTTCTAAACAATTGTAATGCTTATATAGAAAATGTGTCCTTTCAACCAATTAATTGAATGTGAGGGAATTTTCTTAATTGCTAAACTTTAATGTTGTCCTTGGAGATCAAGGAGTGCTACTGGCTTAAAAATCTGACTACCACAAGAGTGGCGAGTTACATGATTAAAAAGAAGATTACACTTAATCACTAGTGTTGCTTGCTCTTTCTAAGTTGTAAAGAGTGAATCCTTCCCATGCTACGTAGAGAACTTAAACAAAGAAAGTTCCTTTCTGTTAGAGTGAGTGAGCAGTGTATTTTTTCATTCTGTTACATGAGAAGAATGGCTACCACTGTGGAGAGTCAGCAAAGAAGTGCTGTTGGAAAAGCATTCACTAGACTGACAATACAATGTATTGAGCTGGTAGCTGCTTCATTTTTAATTGTCTCATACAAAGAAATTTAAAAGGCCATTTGAAACAATAAGAACTCACCATGATGAAATATTTGGAAGGTGTTTCAAAATTTAAGATAACATAAAAAAATGACTAAAACCTGTTGTTCAACTTGTTGCCAATTTTCTTGAAATAAAGTTGTGAAATAACTAGCAAGACTATCTAATTTGTAGGATCAAATATGAATCTTTAAAAAGTGATTGGGAATAATGGTCTTTTTTTCCCTTACTTTATCATAAGCTATCAATTTTATTTTTTTTACCTTCTTCGTTAGTCAAATGAAACAAATACAATGACTTACAGATAAAAATGAAAAAACATTATTTACATTTCTTCACAAAAGCAGAGAGAAATAGGAAATAAAATCTCAATCCAATTTTCTTCAGCTTAGAAGTCTGTATGATTTTTATTCTTACCTTCTTAATTCATGGTAAATACCAAATTAGTTCTTCCAAGCTTGCCATTATCAAATTTTAGTATAGGTGACCACTGCTTGCTAATCTAAATTCCAACAGAGACATCCTTTTAGGTTTCAGCAACACTGATTTATCTTTTTTTTCTTTTTTTCCTTTTTTAATGTAGATTATAAAGAAAAAAAAATTGCTTTTTATAAACTCTTGTAAAGTGACAAATATACATCCAGTTCAGCTGTAGGACCAAATCTATTGCAACTGTCTCAACTGGTATTTATGACAATTTTGGATGTTTGCAAATAGCTCTTTATGTCTCCATTGTACATTATTGTAGAGACCAAATCATTACTATGAATAAATGCTTAAAATCCAGATCACGGCAAACAGAACAGAATCTATTTTAACTTGAGATCATAGAATCATAGAATCATAGAATTAGCTAGGTTGGAAAAGACCTACAAGGTCATCCAGTCCAACCATCCACCTTCCACCAATAGCCCCACTAAACCATGTCGCTCAACGCTATATCTAAATGTTTCTTGAACACTTCCAGGGATGGTGACTCAACCACCTCCCTGGGCAGTCCATTCCAGCCCCTGACCACTCTTTCAGAAAAGTGGTGTTTCCTAATGTCCAGCCTAAATCTCCCCTGGTGCAACTTGAGGCCATTCCCCCTCATCCTGTCACTAGTTACAAGAAAGAAGAGGCCGACCCCCAGCTCACTACAACCTCCCTTCAGGTAGTTATAGAGAGCGATAAGGTCTCCCCTGAGCCTCCTCTTCTCCAGACTGAACAATCCCAGCTCCCTCAGCCGCTCCTCATAAGGCCTGTGCTCCAGACCCTTCTCCAGCTTTGTCGCCCTCCTCTGAACACGCTCCAGGGCCTCAATGTCTTTCTTGCAGCGAGGGGCCCAAAACTGGACACAGTGCTCAAGGTAGGGCCTCACCAGGGCTGAGTACAGAGAGATGTAGACTTCTTTCCTTTTCCCACTATCTTACATGTCACCACAGTTACTTTCTCTTTAGGGCTATCTTTAAGAACTGTCAGCTTAGAAATCTATTTTTCTCCACCAGATATATTCTGATTACCTTCTCTTATTTGTTCAAGATTTATAAAATCTTCCCTTGTACCTAAAACCAGTCAATACCTGCAAACCAGGCACTTGCTGATCTCATGGATCATGGACTTATACAATAGCATTCAAATAGCTTTACTTTAGATTTTACTTTATCTGGCAAGCAATATATATATGTATATTTATGTGTGTGCATATGTATATATAGATATATCTATATATATGTTTCCATAAATGGGAGGCATGACTTTCAGAGCAACCTATGTAATCTCTGGATAGATAGCTTCAAAACTCAGCTCTAGTTTCTATGCCCTTGAAGTGTCCTACTCAATTCAGGAATACAGGAATAACTGATCTCTAAAATAGAACCCCACATCTTGTATTTTTCTAAGGGACAAATATATCATTATCAAGAAACAATTTATATTGGATTTAGTAAACAGGATAGCAGCTATTTTACTCTGAATCTCACTTCTCTCCGTCCTTCTGTCTCTCTACTTTTTTTCAGATTCCATCACTTTCTCTCCTAGAATTTGTTCATTTCCAGCTAAAATACTCTCAAAGCCAAATGGTTTAGGCACACTACATCAGTGTTTCTTTTTGTCAACAAAATTTCATAGAATAACCAAGAATAAGTTAAGAACAATTTTACCTGAAAAAAGGATTCAAGAAAACACAATGAGTCTCCTGCTTGAAAGGCAGCTTGGAAGGGATGTTGGAACAGATAATAGA
Source organism: Numida meleagris (assembly GCF_002078875.1). Classification (NCBI taxonomy): domain Eukaryota; kingdom Metazoa; phylum Chordata; class Aves; order Galliformes; family Numididae; genus Numida; species Numida meleagris. Next base: position 144,502,069 of record NC_034409.1, read on the forward strand.
TACTTCAGAGTAGGCAAACAACTTAAGGATGGAAATGAGGCTACTCCAAAGGAGAAAAAAGTGATTTGAATTTCACTTTGCAAACCTGATATGTGTTGTTCCTGGGAGCAGAATTCAAAATGTTGATTTAGGCACCTGAGCCCCTCCAAATATGATACAGGAGAGAGTTGTCCACTGTCGTCTTATCTGTGAGATGTTAAGATGTCTAAACCAAATGACAGAAAGTACTAGAGAAGAATATTCTCTGAATTTAAGCAAAAATTCAGATTATCAATTTATGTGACTCTAATAAATATCTTGAAATTTTTTGAACACTTCTGTTGTTTTATTGTTGCATCGGTATCTTTTCTTAACCTAATGACAAAGACCTAGTGTATAAAGTAAGTCACCACAGTTCACAGTTCTCCCTTCTCAGAGGAATCACACTATTTTTGAAAATACCTTACAAGGTAATACCACTTATAAAACATCTTAAAACACTGAATGCTTATATTCTATGTAATTTAAATGGGACTAAGACCTTACCAATGGTAAGATCTTATGTTTGGAGATCTTATTCAAAACCCAGAGAGAGGCAAAGCAAACAACATAATTACATTAGAATTGAGGGGAAGAAAAAAGAGACAAAGGATATCATTAAGAAATTTTCCTTGTATGAGGAGAAGAATTTGACAGTGCCATAGAAAGATCCTCTGTAATTTAAATACCTGAGTAACTAAGAGAAGCTGTGTCATTTAGCACATGCACAGGGTGAATGTGCAGTGCACCGGGCTTCAGTGAACAAAGGGGAAAACTCAGGGAAAGTTCCAGGTCAAGGGAACAGAAGAAGGTGGATCCAGAGCGAAACTATTTGTGAGGAAGAAAAAAGACCAGATTTTAAATTAAGGAGGACAGAAATCCACCTCTGTTTTGGTATTGATTCTGCATCACTTACATATTCTATGTAATGTGATTCTCTTTCACGAAGGCTTACAAGAGTGCAACTCTGTCAGATTCCAAATCCCTTAACACACCCAAAAGATCAGCAGTCTTTCTATTTCTATAGCTCCTTAAATTTTAATTCCAGCTTATGTATTGTGACACATATTATCTTACATGCAAGTCCAATTTGGAAATGCCACTTAAAGTTTCATTAATATATATAATTATTATTTTAGATTGGATACAAGGCAGAAGTTTTTTACAGTAGGGATGGTGCCCAGAGAGGTGATGGAAGTCCTGGCCCTGGAGACATTCAAGGTCAGGCTGTACGGGGCTCTGAGCAACCTGATCTAGCTGTGAGTGTCCCTGTTCACTGCAGGGGGTTGAACTGGATGGCCTTTACAAGTCCTTGCAACACAAATGATTTTATGATTATTTTTAACTTATAGATTTTACAATTGTAACGTCCCAGAGCTATTTAGGAATCGAGAAATTTTAGTTTGTGCTTTAATATTGTTTTCTTTAAAAAATATTCTCTTCCATAATACATCCACTAAAAAATCATCCTGATCTTACTGAGTGCAGAACCCTTGAATTATATAGAGAGGAATATAACAACAAATAGCATATGGACAGGAAACAAATACCCTGATAAGTTCAGCAACATATTAATTTAAATGTCTTTCTAAACATGCAATCCTGTAGTTTTATCTTTTCTTTCTTTCTTTCCCTAGTTTCATGCTCATTTATTGAGCATACAATATAAGCAATGTTCTGAAGTGAGGCGGTTGAGCAATCTTGTCATTCCGATGTAAATAAATGAGTTACCAAGCGCTTTGTGCTGTTTCCTTGGAAGGAAACCAAGGCTTGTGCTCCTGTACATGGAACCAGTTTTTCCATTAGAAAATGATGAATTATCAAAATTGAGGACTCTTGCTTTAATTGATTTTGCAGGGTCAGGCTGGGATGGGGTTAATTTTCCCCACAGCAGTCTGTACAGTGCAGCATTTTAGATATGAGGCTAAATCAGTGCTGATAACACAACATTCTAGCTATTGTTGAACAGTGCTTGCACACTGAGGTTTGTTTTTTTTCTCACTCCACCCTTGCAGTGAGTAGGCTGGGGGTGGGCAAGAATCTGGGAGGGGATGCAGCTAGGACAGGTGACCTAAGGGATATTTTATATCAAATAATAACTTGAGGAGTTTTATCTTGCAAAGTAGCTATTGCTCAGAGGCTATCTAACATCATTCTCTTTCCTTGACTTATTAAATTGTCTTTGTCATGATCCAGACTTCTTCTGGCTTTTGCTCTTTGAGTTGTCTTCCCCATCCTGGTGGGGAGGTGAGAGTGAGTGGCTGTGTGGGTGCTTAGCTGCTGGCTAGGATCAACTCACCACACTGATAAATTGGTTTTAGTAAGAACATTTTCAAGTCAAAGATTAGGTTTTATATCAGGAAAAGAGCAGGAGATCCAACCAAGTTTTGTTGATTTTTTTTTTCTAGTTAATACATACAGTGAGACAATTAAAGAAAGCTGCATCAGGCTTATGCTGCAAGGTTTTGGTGGCAGGAGGCTGCAGTGGTGGCCTCTGTGAGCAGATTCCAGCAGCTGCCCTGCATCAGAGCTGAGCTGTGAGCAACACTAGTTGTGCCTCTGGGAGAGCAGATTTAAGAAAGGAGAAAACTGCTGCACAACAGCAGCTAGGAAAGAAATGAGGATGACTTAGGATGAAGTATGCATAATATGAATCAAGAAGAGCCTTCTTCATTCACATGAGGTGGTCCCTAACTTGATGGGAAAAAAGACTGGAGAAACAGTCTTTTAAATTCTGAAACCTTCATGTGACAAAAACCTTTTTCCCGTCTAACTGCAATGGTATTCAGAAGTCCTCTCCCAGTCCCTTAGAGGAAGACTGAAGTTTCAAGGGATTATTTAGAATGAAAAGTAGTACAAAACCAAAATAATTACATAATTATTGCAATATAAAATATTCTTACTCAATTCTTATTGAGCTGAAATAAAAAAAGTTCAAAAGACAGAAATGTGGATATCCTTGGACTTGGACAGCTTTTGCACTGAAAAATTAATTTTCCTTGAATGTCTCTCTTTTCCCTCAATTTTCCACTATTCAAAGTTAATTTAAGATATGCCCAGGTGAAATGCTATGGAACAACCACCATGGCTAATGGTACCTTCAGGAGTTATGAAATACTGCATAGCCCTGAGCACTCTTTGGCAAATCAATTTTACTGAGTTCCTTGTAAGTTTTACCATGTTTAATTTTGGTTAAACAGGTGGGTAAAAATTGAACATACACTTAAGAGCTCAAAACCTTTTCTGTTCTTGGAACCAAATTTTAGGATGTTATTAAATATGGGGAATTTGGTCTACATACACAGAGTAAGCAATTCAGTCTAAGCAAAACAAGAACAAAAATGATTAAAAACCAACTTAATGCATTAATACAAATGTCCAGCCCTGCATACTGCTATCCTGAACAGAAGAGAAGATCTGAGATGACATTTAATGAAAATGCAACCTTGGGCAACAGTTTCGAAACGATCTAAGCAAAATTTTGATTTAGATAAACAGACAGGCTTTGGAAAGAGATTAAGTAGCAAGGGTTTATCACGTTGCACGGCAGTTTAAAGCGCGCTAAGAGTACCTACATTCTCCTTTGCTTTTCTTGCTACCTTATCCTTCATTGCAAGAAAAATGTTCAGATTAAAAATTTTATCTGATCATTCTACCTCCAAGCTGTTCTACTTTGTTTTTCTTTTCCAAGATTTTTCCCCTGAAGGGAAAATAAATACTACAAATCTTATCAGATATTACTAATGAAGTTATTATTAATAAATGCAAATATTTCATCTGGATAAGATGCATGTTGCACAATACGAATAAAATAGTTTCTGAATGCAGATTTAAACCTAAATGATCAAGAAATTCTCATTGCCAAGAAGTTAATGTAGTGCTAGAATTTATTCATTAAAACTTATTATTTTCATACAAATATCAACAAGTTTGAAGGAAAACTACAGACGTATCTTATGAAATTGTTTTGATACGCTTAAAATTAAGATGTCATCATGCAAATAAATTTTGATGCTTTCTTATTGCTATTTTTCTCATCACCTTTGGTGACTCATGATCAGTTTTTCATAGTCAGATACACAATAAAGCTATGCACTGCTTTTTAAGTGTCAAATCACAATAAAATTGTAAAATGACTAACCACATTCCTGACTATTTTTTGTGTTAGTATAAACAACGTCATATTGGAGAATTTCTAAATGGATCCTTTAGCTGTAGAAGGATGTCCAAAGATGTGGTGTGAAGCTAACTGAGTAAAGCAATAGGTTTTTGAGCTTCTGATGAGCGAATAGCATGTGTAGCATCATCAAGATGCAAGGCATGTTTTTTTTCAAACAGCTGGACAGAAATACAAAACAGCATCTGGTGTTTCATTTTTGTCCTTTCCTGATTCCTTCTGAGCCAGCAGCAGCTCCTGACTGGGTGGAAATCTTCTGGGCCTTCTGTTGGCTTCTGTAAGGGAGATAAGGAAGGGAAAAGCCTCCATTTTTTCCCCCACATCACTCCATTTGTGGATATGCAAAAAGCAGAGCTAAGTTGTAATTACTGCTCTCTTTTGTCATGCAGTAAGGGAGATATGAGCTCATTTATCTCACTTTAAAGGGCCTTATTGAATACAACGATGGACATAAACAATGAAGCGCCATCAGGAGGCTTTTCTGCTACCAGTTCTGATCTGTACACAGTAAAACCGTATGCACAGCTAGTGCCCAGGAACTGCTGTTTAAGTCAGCAGTGTTAATACAAACCTGGAATGTTTCTGAAGGCTAATGAAAACATAAAATGAAATAATGCAGCAGACTTCTGGTGACATCTCTGTCCTGTGCAATTTACCACAGGAAATAAATCACAGAGACAGGAAACATATGCAGTGGCAAAACACGGGACCTGTCACATCAGTTCAGTGTCAATCTGTATCTGTCTAGTTAATGCAGACTTATTCACTTCTCCTCACCACCTACTCTTTCTCTCATCTTTCCAAGAATTTTTATTGACTTTTCAGAACACATAAATAGCTTTATGTTTTGAATAACAAAATGGGTAGACATCTTGCTTATCCAGTAACATGGGAATATCTTGTGGTTTCCTGAACATGTAAAGCATATAAATGCTTCAGGCTATAAACTTACCTTTAAAATTATACACATAGCCTTTTAAGCATACTGTGTTGTCTGGAGCATGGAGATACTACTGAGTCTGTGCTGGTGAATCATTCAAGTGAAAATTTGTTTCAGACTTCTATTGACTGTGAACGCTCTGAGGCAGTGCTTTCTTCCTGATGGCTTTTTCATGATTTCCCTGCTGAATTTTGTTTTTAATACATTGGGATAAGTAAATAAACCATTTCATTTTTATTTTCCCTTCCGTGAAATGCTTCCCAAGTAACTTGATTAATGTTCAAAACCAATATTTGAGCAGCCACATAATGTAATTAAAATTTCATAAAATAGCTATAATCATCCTAGCTTGGTAATAAGCAACCTTATTTATCACGCAAATGATTTCTTTGGATTTTCAACAAGCACTTTATTTAGCTAACTAAATAATCTTTTTTCTGCAGGAGGCTTGTGTTTTAAAGCAGACAGTTGAAGTCAGAGCCAGCATGTCTTGCCATACAGAGCCAGTATTTCATCACAGGAGGTTTCAGCTATGTGTGCATTGAAGTTAGCCTGATTTGTTCAGGAAAGAGTTGCATTTTAAACCTGTCTGCCCAAACTGTTTTTTTTTTTTTTTTTTTTTTTAATTTTATTGAACTGATACTAAGTGCTCAATGAGCCAGTTTAAAGGTATAGCATTAGGAGATAGGAATTTCTTTAGTAATTTGCACTACTATATTGGTATCTTCAACGCCATATGGGTCTTTGCTTTCAGTGACAATAACTGTGAAACCTGCTAGTTGCTAGAGAACCCTAAAGCTGAAAAGAAGACGATTTATTTTTTTCTACTGCTTTTTACATAATCTCTGTTTCCATACTGTTCTCACAGTCCAACGCTATTTGAAACTGAATGATTTAAAGTGCAGTCCTACTCTGAAAGTGCTTTTGCAAAAAATAGTAGCATAAAATTCCCTGTTTGCTATATCCCAACGATCTCCAGATCAAATTTGCTGACCTTACTGATGGAAAGGTCATTTTTAGCCATGTGCTTGTTCTACAAAGCCTCCTGGAGCCTGAAAACTGAACTACGCTGTTTCTTGCATGCACAGTATCAGTCAAACACCTTTCCTCTCAGCAAATGTTTCCTTTGATATGACTGCAGAAAACAAACCATTGCTTTCAAATCCTACACTCATTTACCTCCTTCCATGTAGCCTAGGGCCCACAGTGGGGCTGGAAAGTGCATCTGAGTACTCATTTGAAGCTATAACAGAAACGAATCTGTGTATTTAAGTCACAGTTAAATAGGTAGGCTGATAATATAGGGATGATGGCATTAGAAATGGAAGAGAAAAATAAAACAAGATTCATTTTTCCAGAAATATAAGAAGAAAAATCTTTTTGCTGAGTGAAATTATCATTGTATACTATCAGGTTTGAAGGAGAAAGCAGAGTTAAATATTATTCCAAGGTTCAGTACTACCATCAGGAAGCTTTGCCTCTATGAAAATACCAGTCACAGCAGCTGATGATTTGTGACATTGTGTTGTAATCCAGGAGGAACTTGGAATATGACCAAAGGGTGTTACTAATATTCTGCATGACTAATTATCAAACCTTCCTCTGGGTTCAAACATCCCAGTGTTTGCACAGATGATGCTTTTGTTCATCCATCATTTAAAATGTCTTGTAGCTGGAAAGCTAACAACATTCATATCAGTCCGTTCATAAAGCCCTCTGGTGGGGATGGAGTGACAGTTTGCATTTTTCTGGTCTTTTAACTTTGCTACTGACCATGATTACAAACAACATGTAGCCATGGCCACTGGGAAGGTGATTTGTCATATTTTTTAGACAGAAAAATTGTGGTGACAGTCAGGAGAAAAAATATTTTAGTAAAGAAACTTTTAGTTCTGTTTTAAGGAAGAAAACAGAGTGAAGCATGTCCAAAAATTTACCTTGATATGGAGCCAGGATGTTTAAGTGGGCTGTGCTACTGGCTAGATCTGTTTTCACTTATATCATCACAGAAAGCAATTAGGTAGAAAGGGACTTCTGGAAATCACCTGGAATAACCTCTTGCTCTCAGTAGGGTCATCTTCAAAGAAAGATGAGGCTGATCAGGAATCTGGCCATCACAAGGCATACATTCTATGGCAATTTTTCTCCATGATCAAACCCCATAATCTTAGAGGTCATTTCTCACTCTGACCTCTGTAAAGTGCCTAAATCTTCATCCAGAATTAAGCAAGAAAATCAAGTATTTTCCAAGTATCCAGGTATTACGCTCCTGCAAAAAACCCAAGAGATTTAAGGCCAATCCTTAAAATCTCAAAAAATATTTGTGCGCTCAAACAGTTATAATAGTCATGGTAGCTTGAAGTACGTCACCAATAGCGAATCTATATAGCTAGAAAGAGTGTCCAAAATTTTAGTATTTATTTTCACAGTCTTTGCTTTGAAGAGATTCTTGGACATCAAGCTCAGAACAACAAAAAGCGTATCCCTCTTCAGAGAAATAGGGGAAACTGATTATCCCATCTTCTTTCATACACCCTCTCTTCTACACTCAATTTCTTTCCTTTTGTCAGGAGCATTCTGATTAGAATTTCTTTGCAGAAAGTCAATACTTATTTAATAAGAATGAAGTTGACTTTGAATTTGAAATGGAAATTGAACCCGTCAACCATTCTGTCTTGAAAACACTTGATTCCTCAAATATGAATCTGTTAAATGGTTCCCCAAAAGCTTCTTTCTTCTCCTCTCTTAAAGAATGGGTGTGCACAAGACCATAGAGGGAAATTACTGAACTCACCTCTTTGCAAAATAAGGGAGAATTACACAGGAGCAAGCTCTGACAAAGCCTGGCATGTTCAGCAATAGCTAATTACTGAGAGGTATCTCTGTTGGTGTTCTTTTCTGCTTCAAATTTGAATGACATAAATTTGTATGTAGTATGCATAGTATGCTAAGTGCATATATGCATGCATGTGTAACTGCACATATGCCTGCACCTATTAGAGCATTCTGTACTGAAATTCTATTTCATATAAGAAAATAGCCTGCTAAAAATAATAATAAAAAAGGCCACTCAATGAAGGACAGATATTAAACACACAAGCTGTTACTATCTCAGATTATTTGCTAATTTTTAAGACGCAAGTGCTGACTGCAAGGTCTGAATGCATGATTATGACTGACTGCAGAAAAATGGATTTTAGGTTTTAACTCCATCACCTGAAGGCCAAACACATTCAGAAATGCACAGATAACCTCACTGGCAAAAAGTTACTTACAATTAAGGGAAACTGTGCCCCTCCTCCCCTCTCCCCCTGAGCTGTTGTTTATAAAAATTTTTGTAACAGGATACTGTGAGGCAGAAATTACAGCAGAGTAGAGTGCTTCATTAAAAGAACAGAATCAACATGGATCCTCTCTGTATTGGCTGCATGCTTACTCGGTGTTGGATTAAGCCTTTCCTTTCTTAGCTTTTTTTTTCTTGATTATCCATTCTATGAAAAAAGGTATGATCTCATTGCTCAATATGATGAATTAGTCTGTAGCATAGTACAAAAGAGTACATATGACAAAAGCATAAGTGGAGCAAGGTGATAAACCTAATGAGAAGTATCTAGTAGGAACAATGATTCTTTCAGCCTCTAGAGCTCCAATAAACCTGTTTTTCCCACTGGTTAGGGGTGGGGAAACACTGATGAAGCTAAGCTAATGGTTCCACACACATCAATAACAAGTCTGAGCACTGCTGAATCACTAAGGCAGTGCAAAATAGGTTTGGACTAGATATGAATCATCACCCACATTTTTGCCTAATTAGTCTGAAATATGTCCAATTGCACTCTGTCTTAGAAACAACCAACATCAGCTCCAACTTATTGACACTGCAGAAATCCTTTGCATCCTGAGGACCAAATCTGACAGCCTCTAAAAGATGGATAATTTCACTGCTTGTTAGCAGTTGCCTTAAGCTGGAACACCTTCATAAAGTTAAACTCTGGGGAACCGTACCAGAGGTGATAAGCTTAGTCATACTGCAGGCCACTGCAGATCAAAATAAACCTCTTTCTGATGACTGTCTTAGCTGATCAGGTAGAATGCAGGATGCCCTTGTTTTACACAATTCTTTCCGGATTACAGACCTGTGAGCAGCCCCTGATCTGGAACTCATGATGGTAAACTGTCCATAATTACGTTATTCTGATTTTAGCCTTCAGCCTGTCTAGGGTTGCCCTCATGGAAGTATAGTCTAGATCACTCTTAGTTTTCTCTGCTTGGAGTCTGGTTATTTTATTTCTTTCACTGTTAACAACAGCAGTTACTGAGGAAGAATACTGGCAAATGGACCAATAACTCTTGGAGATCTTCAGCTGCTGTCTGGACATGATCCTAGGCAATCTGAGGCAATCTGTTCTAGGTATCCCTGCTTGAGTAGGGAGTGTGGACCAGATGACCTCCAGAGGTCCCTGCCAATTGATCCATATCCTGTGATTCTTATGATACTTTGCTTTGCCACAAGGAAGGATAGCTTCAAACTGGGCTGTGTGCTGTGGGTTGAGCTATATAAACTCCTCTATTTGACACTTATGATACTATGTCTAGACTGCTGTATTTTTTTTAGGGTTCCCCTCTACAAGAAAGGTATTGACATACTGGAATGAACACGGTGGACCGCCAAGACAATGGTGAAGGAACTCAAACACACAATATGTGAAGAAAGGACTATAGAGGTATTCTCCAAGCAAGGAGGGATAAATTTATGAAAGCCAGAGACCATCTGGAACTGAGCATTGCAATGGATGTGAACGGTAACAGAAAGCATCTCTACAGGTTTATCAGCGGAGGAATTTAGAGCCCACTGCTGAATGGGACAGAACCTGGAGACAGAAGATCTGGAAAACACTAAGGTACCCAAGGCCTTCTTTGCCTTGGTTTTTACTGGTAATATCAGCCTTCAGGAACCCCAGGCCTCTGAGACCAATGGGAAAATCTAGAGTAAGGAAAATGTTACCCTCAGTTGAGGATGATCAGGTTAGGGGATATTTAAACAAACTGGACATACATAATTAACATGGGACCTGACAGGCTGCACTCATATGTACTGTGAGAGCTATCTAATGTTATTGTGAGGCCACTCTTGATACTTCTGAGAGGTCAGACCAGATGTATAGACTTGATAAGTGCATGGTGAGGTGGAAATTAGCTGAACTGCTACACTCAACGAGTTGCATTTAGTGGCATGTAGCCAAGGTGGATGTCAGTCAATAGTGGTGTAACCCACAATCTGATACTGGAGCCAGAAAGATTCAACCTCTTCATTAATGTCCTGATTAATGGGAGAGTGCACTATCAGCCAGTTTGTAGGTAATGTAAAACTGGTAGGGGTCATTTATCAATTACTTGTAAGAAATGGGCCAACAAAGACTTCATGAAGCTCAACAACAGGATGTGTGAATTTCTGTCCATGAGATGGAATAACTTAATGTACCAATGCGTGCTGGGGGCAGATAGCTAAAAAAAAACTTTGCAAAGAAGGCCCAGGTGGCCTGGTGGACATCAAGTTGGACATAAGGCAGCAACTTGCTCTTGTGGCAAAGACAGCCAACCACCTGCTGGGCTGTACTAAGAAGGGTGTTGCCAGCAGGATGGGGGAGGTTATCCTTCACCTCTATTCAGCACTGGTGAGATCACACCTAGAGTGCTGGTTCCAGTTCTGAGCTACCCAGTATAAAAGAGTTATGTATATACTGTAGTAACTCCAGCAAAGTACCAGAAGAATGATTAAGAGATTGGAGGATCTTTCATACAAGGTTGAGAGAGGCAGGACTTTTCAGCCTGGAGCAGAGAAGGCTAAGGGAGACTCTAATCAACATGTGTAAATACTTGATGGGAAGGGGGTAAACAACAGAGCCAGTGGTGCCACATGAGATAAAAGGCATTTCCTTTTTTTTTTCTGTAAGGATGATCAGATGTTGGAAAAGGTTGCCTTGCGAGATTGAGGGTATTCAAAATTTAACTAGAGTAACCTGCTCTAGCTGTCCCAGTTTTGATCAGGGGTTTTGGACTAGCCCATCTCCAGAGGTACCTTACAACCTTATCTGTCCTGTAATTATGTGAGCAGCACTGGAGCTTTAGTTTTATAAACATTAAATTTCATGGGAAGAAAAAAAAGAGTCTGTTGGAAATTAAAAAAAAAGAACAAAGCAGAATAAGGTACAGTTTTGGGAGCTATACTTTCTCTCTCAAGTTTGACTACAAAACAAGTTTATTCCATGCCTTTCGATTAACTATTTTTTTCTATCTGTATTAAGCATTTCCATTATTTTTATCACATTTATTAAGCAAGAATAATGCAACCTATAATATTTAATTATCTCCTCCACCTTTCTCACATCTGTATAAATGTTCATCTGTTCCTCATCCACCGCTCCCAGATTGTCTATTTTAATTCTGATAAGACTGCTTGCTTCTGTTCTGAATATACAGCTGCCAGTATATAAAAAATAAGCAAACAAAAAGAACTGGTAGATGACCACACACTCATCTTTTGCAAATGACAAAATCATGAGTTTTGCTATGTCATTATTGGTCTTCTATTAATGCAAATATAGAAATCTACATGTTCACTTGTGCTCAAGCAACAAACACATACCGTAGTTTAAACAATTTGACAGTGTTTGACCTGCACAAGAAAATACCTTCATATGAACGAATAAATCTGGCTATTTTGAGGAAAAAAGCTGAAGCAAAGCTGGGCTTTTATCTTTTCAGTGATTCAGATCATTAATGTTGAATTATAGCTCATAACAATCCAAAAGGACGAAATGAAAGGAAATGTTGGTTCTTTGCCAAAAATATAAAGCACTATAGGTTTATTTTTATCTCAGAAAGTCAATGTGCGTTCACTTAGCAGTTTTCCCAGGTGCAATGAAAATTTAAATGGAAAGCTCAAGGCAGTATCATTAAATGATTTCCACATTCTTATGGAAAAACATGCAGAACACAGATATCTTAATACAAAATATGTATAGATAATGAACCCACACGACTTCAGTGGGATAGAAATAGGCAGAAGTGAGAAGAAACAGGTAGTTGATTGTTGCAGAAAATTTCTGTCTGCCAAGCTGTGTGTGTCATTCTTGCCTTCAGTTAGTTTCCATTTTTTGAAAACAGACTAAAATCTGTCACTTGTAGTTCATAATCTCAGTGGAACTTCTCAAGCAATACTTTCATGTTTAAATCCTTCATGAATCAAAGTATCTTCAAACATACATGAGAAAATACACATGATCAAACATCGAAAGGAACATTTCTTCCTCTCTAAGAATCCTACAGTTGCTGCATAAACAGTATTTTGCTGCACTATTGCATGGAGCATGCCCCAGAGACAAGAATAGGCAGGAAACAAGAGAAATCTGACCTTGCTGCGAATGGTTTCAGTATCCCTCCAAACCTTACTATGTGAGAAAAGAAATTGCTTGCCCATGGGTTGCAATTGCAGTATTATCTAGCAGGAAGATGTCTTATAATTATTTCTAGGAAGGTTCTCCTTCCTAGATATGGCAAATAACAATCACCTTGGGACAGAAAATCATCTTCACTACAAAGAGAACCAGTAAACCAGTCAATTTCATGAGACTAAATAGCATGATGATCATACTACTGAGATCATACTCAACTTGTACTCAGATTCAGGGAGGAAATCTTCCATCAGTCATAAGTCCAAAACCCATGCACTTTAGCTGGAAAGCTTAAGACTTTTCCAGGTTAATAAGAGAATACACATAATGAAAAATGGAGATCTCCTGTAATTCATGCAGATGGTTAATTTGTAGAGATATGCATAATAAGTTATACTAGCAATATCTGCTTTGTGCTTGTTTTTACCAAAAATAGTTTATAATGTACAATAAGTTAGTGACTTAGAAATTATGAATGATGGAGAATCGTTCTCCATCTATAAAATATTGTTTTTTGTTTAGAGTTCATGTGTAGATTGTAGTTTAGTATTGGGCAAGTGCTGATAAGATAAGCAGTAGAAAGACATTGACTAAAGGTCCATTTTTAAAAATACTTATTCTTATATCAAAGAATCAAAGATTCAAAACAACTGTACAGAGAACACGTAGCTTACTCCTTAATGCATCAGACAACATAATTTACAGGTAGAACACCACCACTGAGAGGAGTGAAAAAATATTTTAACAAATCTCATATGCTTGTACTAAGCAGAAATTCTATTCCCTTGGTCAAAACTGAGAGTATCATTTCCACATGTAAGCTTTTCCTTCAGTCTTTAAAATTCTGAAAAGAAAAATCTATTAGAGAAACTAAAATAAATCTGCCAAAACAAGGACAGAAAAGGGGAAGCAGATCTTTTTTTCTCTTTAATTGATAGGTCTCTAACAGTCATTTTCTGCTTCATTTATCTGTGGCTGAAATATAACAAAACATTTCAAAGGGTTTTCAGTGACCTGTAAGAGTGGGATTGTGGAGTTTAATGGTCACAGCATTTCAGGATGACCTAATATACTGCCACTCAGCAAGGCAATGTCAGAAAGGAACAGCTGTCCTTATTCTTATGGAATGTATAACCACTGTGATAATTCTTCCTTGAAATGGTTTTGCTTCCTATGATTGATAACCTTGCTTGATCCCTGGTCAAGGTAACTGGTAGAAATGTTACATTAGCCTACTTCAATGTATGCCTTCGTAGAAAATTCAGAAAAATACTTTTTTTCATCAGGTAGCAAGTCTGTGAATAATTTTCATGTAGGTTTGCAATTTCTATGCACACAGTTGAGTAAATAATACTAATAGTCCAAGTACCACACGGAAATACTACAGATAATTCTAACTTCTGAGATTCCCTTCTGCATCTTAGCATAGATGTTTGTTGTTTTGTTTGCATTTTAATATGCCTGAAGACAACTGACACATTTTGGTTTAAAAAGCTTCCCTTACAAAGAAGTCACATTATAACTCTGTGAAGGATTCATAAAGAGAATCAATTTGGATTAAGATTGGGCATTTGCTAACCTCATTTAGTTACTTTTTTTTCTGTATGGCCTTTGGTCTTTAAAATATGAACAACTTTACGACTACCCAGCAAAGCCCTGAAATGAGAAGAATGTCCTTGAATACTCAGCGCTGTTATCAGAGGTTAGTTGTTCTAGTAAGAACTGCAGAACAGAAATCTGGACAGCTCAATTTAAAACACCTTTCTCATTGGGAAGGAAAAAGACAGAGCACATATGTTCTTTAGTATTCATTTTTTACTGCTTTTGCTGGTCTGTGGTTTAACATTTCCATGCATCTTTAAAAACCCCAGGCATTAGCCTCAGGCAGACTGAACACACAGAACATACCAAAGTCTGTATTTTGTGATTTCCTGCCTGCATTCAGGACACTGGAAATAATTAAATCTGAAACTTGTCTAAAGCACGCATCCTGCCTCAAAAATAAGGTCTCTATTTTTATATTTGCTTGGAATATTCCTCTCAACACATTTGCTCATTATCATTCACAATAGTTTAATGTGTCAGTGAAGGGACAAGTCATATTTCTGGAGTTTCACAGGCCATGGTAGCAGGGAAATGCAGAGAAGACTCTTAAATCTTTCATGTACCAAGGGGGCAAAACTGCTGTCCCTGCACTTCTCTTCATCCATTCTCCCCGCTCCCTCCTCACAATAACAGGCTTAATGAAAATATTCCCTGCCCCTGCAAAGTTTATCATCTGTGCTACAAGAGCAGAAAGGTGGTCACTTCAGCTCTCTAGTTTATAAAATAAAGGAGGGCTAGAGACTGATCTTCCACAAGGCCAGTGGCTCTACTCAGTTTCTGAACTGGGCAGCACTTCTCTCTGAAGAAGCATATTTTTGGGAGCAGCCTGCAGCTGTGGAGTTTGAGGTCACAGAGCTGAGGGGTGCAGGAAGGAAACATGCACCCTAGAAAAGAGTGAGAATAGCACACACTGACTCCTTGCGTTATTTCATTGATATCTGTTTCCTTCATATATTGAATTAGAAATTACAACATTCTGACTGAGATGTGGCTTTATATAAACAAAGCTACAGTATGTAAAAAGAGATACTAAAAAAATGCTTAAAATACTTTGTAAAATTTTATTTAAAGCATAACTAAATAAGATACTGTTTTTTCTAGATTTGGGAATTTTTTGCCCATCCACAGCCCATTAGCTTTTTTCTGTCTATATCTGTCAGAGTTATTGTACACAGGCAATTGGCTTAAAAAAAAAAAAGGATTAATTCGTATTGTGTCCTTTTAAGGCCATCTGAATTCTACTGCTTGTCAAAAGCTGATTTTTATTTGTACTAAAAATGCCTAAGTAAAAAAGTAGTAAGAAAGAAGGAATTCTCATAAAAAGCTAATAGACCAAGGATATATTATCTGCCGGAATCTGGTTGTTTCAAATCAGGAAAAAAAAAGTTGAATTATGATTTTAAATCAGATGCAGAGAAAGAGTGTGTTCTTTCAAAGAAATGATCAGACCATGATCTGGGCACCCAAGTCCCACATGGTTGCGAGCCAAAACTTCAAATTGTTCAATACCTTCCAAATATTGAGGAGGCAAAGAACTCTCTAATTTGTTGGAGTACTTTCCCCAGTAAAGCAGCTTCAAATATGCAGTCCTTCCCATGTGTGGACCACAACATATAAAATTTTGGAGTTTATATATTCTCCTTCTACAAATGATTCAAAATTAGCCAGTACTGTTAACCTGGAGAAAGGAAACATGCAATTTGTCAGATTATTGTTATAAAATCCCTTCATACGCACAATATAAAAGTAATTGTACAGCTTTTACTGATTTTCACATCTGAGCAATTCAAATCTTGAGAAACATATTTCTCATAGATGTGGACTATTGGTTTTATGCTTTCTTTTCTAAAGTAATAAGTATGGTTGCTGAGTTCTGTTATTGGAGAATGGTAATTCAGAAATAACACTTTTCTTAAGTGAAGGGGTTCTTGCAACACTATATAGCAATGCACACAGACATCTCCTATAAGTTTAAATTTATTATTAATATATAACAATACAATTGAGCCATATGGAATGAAATTATGAATCCACTCTCAACTAGCCTGAGTGAATACTGCCCATTCAGAAGCTGTGAAGGATGTGATAAACTTGTGACACTCATTGCATGAAATTCTATGTTCAAAGGAATGCATGATTGCTTTTAACCTTGTATGCTCTTTTTCAGGATTATGGATCTGCGTAGAGTCAGTTTTGCATTACCTTATTTTTCCTGGCAGTAAAAATTTTCATCAGATTATTAAAAAAACCCACAACAGTATTATAATATCGCTTAAATATTCTTTAGCCCTCTGAAAGGACATCATCATGTAAAAAGAAATAAAAAGGAATTTTAGTATGTCTTGCAAAAAATATCATCCTGTTAACAGACGTTTTGATTTATACTACATCAAATCCTGAAATTGTCTTTTATTTTGATTTATTTTAATTTGCATGACTACTATGAACTCTACCTATAAATCAGGATCCCACTGTAAAATACTGTGAGAAAAGAAACAGAACAAAAAGAAACATATAGACTGAGTATAACAGAATAATTGGGAGAAGCAGCTCTTCAGAAAGACTGAACCAAAAATTGAAAAGCAATTGGAAAGGCAACAGAAATATGTAACTTATCAACTGTACCAATTATTTCAATGTTACTGTTACTTTGTGAACATCGTATCAGCAGATTTGAAGATTTATTACAGGATACTCCTAATAAGAACCAGGGGTAGATTGATGATGGAGGGTGGTTGTGAGCTTTTTGCAGGGCTCATAAAAGTATGAGAGGGGGAGATAAGCTGTAAAGCTAATAGCAAGCTTATCCTCTCTTTTAAATTTAATGAAAAAAGTAGCTAATTAGATTACTTTTAGTTGAGATAACACTGAGATGTGTCATAGTGGAAGGAAAGAACAGATAAGTACAGATCCAAGAGTGAAGGGAAATAAGTAGTAAGGGAGATAAACAGCAGAGAATGAAGAAATGAATGGACACCTGGAAGCAGAGAATGAAAAGAGTTCAAGAAGATGGAGGCATGGGAAGTGAGAGAAAGATAGAACAAAGTAAAAACAAAGTCCTTACAGTGTAATTCCTCTCTGAAAACTCATACATGATGAATGTTTCATTAGATCGGGTTTAGAGGTTACATGAAAGAATCAGAAAATAGCTCTGCATAGCATTTCAAAGCATGTACTCTATGATCTTACTTCACTGGCAGCATTAAGTGAGGTTCAGCTGCTCTAAAATTAGACATCTATGTGTGAGCAAGTTACCTTAGGCTCTCTTTTTAGTTAATTTACCTACTCTAAGAGATGATGAGTCAAACTCTGGAAGGAGCTTCAATTGACTTGAAAGGGACATAGATACAGAGCAATTATGTGCACAAATTAAGACAAGAATCCTATTACAAAGATCTGTGAAAATCTGTCTTCAGGTCATCGTTCTCTTTTATGCTCTTCCATGAGTTGACTTTGACTACACTGTCTATGGGTAGATGATCAAGTACTCTTACTTTTTTTTCAGTATTAGAAATATTATTTTGTTTCACCAGCTGAAGCACAGGTCTTAGTAGCACAGTATTTGTTTCTATGTCCTTGGCCTGTCTCTCCACAAACCTTTCCTAATATTTTTGTCTCCTCCCCGTAAAGAAGCTTAGCTATGTTAAAGATAAGACAGTGGCACAAAGGGATTAAGTTTTTGTTTTGCACATAAAAAATGCTTAAATTCTGAAAAGTAATGATAATAAAGAAAGGAGAACTCATAACATCTCTGTTAAACCAACTGAACAAAAAATCCCACCACTATCTGACAAGCTGTTGCTACAAGCCTGCTTTGGGTGCACTGATCTGATCTGTTTTGTGGACCCAGAGTCCAGCAGTGGTGCTCTGGGTGCCCTGATCTATTCAGTATAAATCTTACCAACAGGAAAACAAAAATTAAGCAACATTATGTGAACCAAGTGAGAGTGAAAAAGAAGTATTTTCCTTCTATACCTCCAATCTCCACAACACTGTACTGAGCTAATCTTTGACTAATTTCAGTCTTCCTGCATTACTGTATGTAGTATGTATGTACACACAACCCTTTCTGGCTAAATCACTGAATCATAGAATGGCTTGAGTTGGAAGAGACCTAAAGGATCATCCAGTTGTAACTTCTGCTGTGGGCAGGATCTCCACCCACTGGATCAGACTGCTCAGGACCCTATTCAGCCTGGCCTTAGACACCTCCAGGGATGGAGAATTTAAGAGCAGATTCAGGTAGAAAGAGCACATTAAGCTTGTAACAGAAAAGTTAACCCAGATCTACAATCAGTGTTCCCTGAAAACTAAGGAAATTTAGTTGGTAAACAATAAAAAAGTGTTTATCTCACCCAATATATCTGTATTTACACACGTATCAGAAGTGACTACTGAATTACAACATTAAGTAGCAAGAAAATGCTACTTAAAATAGTGTTAAGATTGTAATATTTTATTCATACATGAGCGGCCATTCCTAATGTGAACTGGTCTAAGGGCCTAATATGAAGAGGCACTGGCTAGCATTTACCTCACCACTACTATCTAAAAACCTTGTGAGCTTTAACCCAAACAGCTGGCTGAGCACAGTATATCAGTGGTGTCAAAGGCTCACATCTCTGGAGAAGAGATCTCTTTGTAGCTTCAGCTATACTGTCCCACCAAAACACAGAACACTTTTGGTTATAAAGGTTTTTATTAACCAGGGTGGTAGGATGGAAGAAATACAATGTTGACTCAAAGAAGGATTCATAAGCATACCTTATACTTTTGTGATGGTAAAATTCCTAGTGACTCATATAGACAAGCTCAGCACCAAAATAAACCCTAAGGGATCTTTTGCATCTACCCTGAAGGCCAATCAACTATAAAGGAAAAATATTATCTAAGGATGTTTTTCTTTTTCTTTTTTTTTTTTAGGAAATACTAGTCAATACATTCCTTTGAGTTTTAAATTAAAATAACTACAGCAAAAATTAAAATAATGACAACAAAATGAAGCAGTTGATTTCTACCAGTAAGATTTGCAAAGACCCATGATTTTGTTAAATTTCCTTGGCCTGTTTTCAAATATTCCTGAATATCACATTTTCCATAACACACTCTTTTGTCTTACATTTCATCCTGTGACGATCCACTCCCCCTAACTTCCTTTCTTCCCTCACATCATAGGGAGAACAGTCCTCTTCTTTCCTGATTTTATACATTCAAGCTTGTACAGTAGTTTGGGTTTCTGACTTTTTGTTTTTCTTATGGAACATTTTTTTCCATTAAAATATTGTCTTCAGTTACATATTTCACTTGTCAGGTGCTAGCCACTCAGCAGATGCCATCTTGCCCTATCACTAATGATGATTATACCAGAGGTCACTGTTGGCAGCTTGCTGTTATTTCATTGACACAACAAAAAATTCTCATAAAAGCTATTCATTTATGCATAGCTTATTTCTTTCTCATGTCACCAGTAATTTCACTGTACCAAATTTGTAAAAGGAAAGCAGTAATAAATTTATTGACTACAAAGCTTATTTCTGATCATCAGCAGGGATTTCAGTTTGTTTATGTTCTGGCGGCAGTGCATTTTTTGCAGAATGCAATATTTCACCCCAGCGATTCAGCAGCTGGCCTCATTTTCGTTCTAATGATAGAGTATCAGTTTCTATTCAGTTTTTATCCTGAATCATATCCATTCAGTCTCTTGTCCTTATCTGACC